>NC_064616.1:691249388-691552418 GCF_023898315.1 Schistocerca nitens | reverse complement strand
GCACAGCCTCACTTCTGTACCGGTCGCTTTTGATGAACATTCCTACGTTTACAGACTGTCGATCACAGACTGCTCTACCGGCCGCGGTGGTCTCGCGGTTCTAGGCGCGCAGTCTGGAACCGTGCGACTGCTACGGTCGCAGGTTCGAATCCTGCCTCGGGCATGGATGTGTGTGATGTCCTTAGGTTAGTTAGGTTTAAGTAGTTCTAAGTTCTAGGGGACTAATGACCACAGCAGTTGAGTCCCATAGTGCTCAGAGCCATTTGAACAGACTGCTCTATGTATATACGAATATGATCAGGCAAAGAGGATAGTGGGCGCAAGATCCATTCGAATAAGGAAATAAAGGCATGTTTTAATAGGGAATGGTACGAAATCTGGTACAGGACAGAAAGAGCGAGGAAGACATACGAGACCCTCCCTAACACAAAAAAGGTCAAGAATATCATATTTCCTGCCGACTGTAGGAGCTATACACTAACTGTCGGGACATGGTCCAGAAATCAGCTACCGTACTTAGCAAAAACTTATGAATGTGGGGCAAGCGGCCCTCGAACCACATCCTCTAGGAGTGTGCCATTAGACAAAATTTTACAGACCAGCATAGGAAAGTATTTGGTAATACACCAGTTTACAACGTTATATAGACTGTGGAGCTGTGGTACAAGTTGAACTTGCTGACAGCTAAAATATCAGCCACACGGCCGAGAGACGACCAAGAAGAGGCTGTGAGGTAACGGGGGAGTTGTGGCGCCCTGGAAATATTTTAAGTTCAGAGTTGGCGGCCACCGCTCGGGCTGTTCGGCAAGCCTCGGCTCGTTGGCAACCGCGTGATGCTGCACAACGGCCGGACCACGTGGTCCATCGACCGCGCGGCTGGGAATTCCTTGGCGACACTGTGTCGATGTAGGAGACACGCCGGGAGTGCCAAAGATGGTGGACTTTGTGAAACCTTAATGGCACACATTTCACAGTTCGTATAGACTAGAAATTAATAGTAACCAGATTAATCATGATTCCTCAAAAAGAAACATGAACACTACCATTATTTGCACGACGATTCTGATGGTGTAATAAGATTTTCAGTATCTTTATTAGTTTAAAGATTAGTATCTGACGATAAATTATACAATTAACACCCAGCAACGAATTTCCAACATCTAAACGGTTCATCCGATTTTGTCGATCGACATGTCTTTAGAAAGCTGTTAGTGAAAACCTAAATTAGTATAAATTACAGGCATGTAACTTGAATAGTACATGAGTTATTGGAGATCAAAGTGGCCGATTACTATCGATCGCGTCAGGCCATAAGTACTCCACAGTTACACGAAAAAACGGTAGCAGCATGCTTATAAATACACTCCTGGAAATGGAAAAAAGAACACATTGACACCGGTGTGTCAGACCCACCATACTTGCTCCGGACACTGCGAGAGGGCTGTACAAGCAATGATCACACGCACGGCACAGCGGACACACCAGGAACCGCGGTGTTGGCCGTCGAATGGCGCTAGCTGCGCAGCATTTGTGCACCGCCGCCGTCAGTGTCAGCCAGTTTGCCGTGGCATACGGAACTCCATCGCAGTCTTTAACACTGGTAGCATGCCGCGACAGCGTGGACGTGAACCGTATGTGCAGTTGACGGACTTTGAGCGAGGGCGTATAGTGGGCATGCGGGAGGCCGGGTGGACGTACCGCCGAATTGCTCAACACGTGGGGCGTGAGGTCTCCACAGTACATCGATGTTGTCGCCAGTGGTCGGCGGAAGGTGCACGTGCCCGTCGACCTGGGACCGGACCGCAGCGACGCACGGATGCACGCCAAGACCGTAGGATCCTACGCAGTGCCGTAGGGGACCGCACCGCCACTTCCCAGCAAATTAGGGACACGGGGTATCGGCGAGGACCATTCGCAACCGTCTCCATGAAGCTGGGCTACGGTCCCGCACACCGTTAGGCCGTCTTCCGCTCACGCCCCAACATCGTGCAGCCCGCCTCCAGTGGTGTCGCGACAGGCGTGAATGGAGGGACGAATGGAGACGTGTCGTCTTCAGCGATGAGAGTCGCTTCTGCCTTGGTGCCAATGATGGTCGTATGCGTGTTTGGCGCCGTGCAGGTGAGCGCCACAATCAGGACTGCATACGACCGAGGCACACAGGGCCAACACCCGGCATCATGGTGTGGGGAGCGATCTCCTACACTGGCCGTACACCACTGGTGATCGTCGAGGGGACACTGAATAGTGCACGGTACATCCAAACCGTCATCGAACCCATCGTTCTACCATTCCTAGACCGGCAAGGGAACTTGCTGTTCCAACAGGACAATGCACGTCCGCATGTATCCCGTGCCACCCAACGTGCTCTAGAAGGAGTAAGTCAACTACCCTGGCCAGCAAGATCTCCGGATCTGTCCCCCATTGAGCATGTTTGGGACTGGATGAAGCGTCGTCTCACGCGGTCTGCACGTCTAGCACGAACGCTGGTCCAACTGAGGCGCCAGGTGGAAATGGCATGGCAAGCCGTTCCACAGGACTACATCCAGCATCTCTACAATCGTCTCCATGGGAGAATAGCAGCCTGCATTGCTGCGAAAGGTGGATATACACTGTACTAGTGCCGACATTGTGCATGCTCTGTTGCCTGTGTCTATGTGCCTGTGGTTCTGTCAGTGTGATCATGTGATGTATCTGACCCCAGGAATGTGTCAATAAAGTTTCCCCTTCCTGTGACAATGAATTCACGGTGTTCTTATTTCAATTTCCAGGAGTGTGTATTTATTCATCTATGTCTTTGTTTATATCCGATATACACTATTCATGAAGAAATTGGTCAATTATTTACTGTGTCTTAGAAAGCACAGAGACATTAGGCTACTGGCTTACTAGTGTTCTATTCCTTTGACATATGTATATTTAATTTGTTTATGTATTTAATAATGTGTGTTAGAGCGTGTTTATGGTCTAGCCATAGGAATATTTATTTAATTTAAAGTTATTTAAATGTAAATCCAGTATTTCGAATGTGTTTCATTATTTTTGTGAGTGTGCGTTGGCTTGAAGAAATGGCGGGAGCGCTCTAGCCAATCTTAGCGCTCGTTAATGGGGAGACTGCATGGAAGTGGGGGAGTACGCGACAGGACACGAGAGGTGCTGAACGGAGAGTCCTGGGCAGTATGGCGCAACGGACGCACAGTCGCGGGGAAGACTTGGAGAGTGGAGCAGTTTGCACGTGGTCGCGAGAGATAGAAATATTTCGTAGTGCCGACTTGTGAACTTGTGAGGTTTTCGTGGCTTCTGCAGTGAAGATGTAGTATGCGTTTAGAAGTGAATATCTCGCGAGCTATGTTGTTGCTCTTAACTACATGAAGTAGGAATCTACTGTTTCCCTGTTATTCAACTTATATTTTATTTACTTGCTGGACTATCGACACCAATAAGTGTTTTACAGTAATAAAGGGCATTCTTAAAGATACTTCTGCTATCGTACTCATGGTTTAAAGTCGTTAAAATAGTACCTGCAGAATTTATTTAATTACAATTTTTCATGTATAAATGATTATGTTACGTTCAAAATTCGCAGTTGCCGAGTGATAGCAATCTTCGACCATTAGATTCTTGTGTATATTCATATTGTATACTGTAGACTCAGCAGTATTTGGCTTGTGATGCGGCAACTACGTATCCCTAGACAACGAAACCAACCAAAACTTTCAATATTTCAACTCTGAGTCGGAGGGTATGTAGTTGAGGGCCATCATACCACATCATTTTATTTGAAAGCCCGCAAGGCCATATATCGTGACCAGACGCACCACAGCAAAGCATCCAACTACAAAAACCTTCCGGAAGCAGCATAAAATTGTGACAAATGACACTAGAGTGGCCGTCACGAAATTAAGACGCCTCAAGGTCACACCCGCTCCCTGCAGTGCACAGTTGCTAAGCGCTGTTATTTGCCCGCCTTAGCTTTGTTGCTATACTGTTGTCAGTGCAGGTCTGTGCCGCCAGCTGAATGTTCGGTGTTTCCGTCCAGTATCGTAGGTTCACGTGTGGTTTCGGTTTTCCGTGGGACGGTGCACTGACGTGTGTGTGGTAGTGAGCAAAACTCAGAAGCAAGGGGCTGCGTCGAGGGCGAAAAGACATTCTAAAACAATCTAAAATTGTTGTATCAAATATACTGAAGTTTTTTACTGATTTGGCTAACAGTGAAAAAACAAGGAACAACACAAACTTTGCTTAAGTTCATAAAATGGCAACAAAACTTTGTGGCGTTTCGGAATCGACTGTATTCCATATTAAGAGTGCAGTTACGTCGTGAGAATCTCTAGATGCAAGAATGTGTCTTGATTCTAGAAGAAAACGGAAATCTTCAGCAATTGACGATCTTGACAAAAAATTTGTGTGGAGAACTGTACTTAGATACCACGACCGAAAGAGCGTATCCGACGACTAGAAAAATACTGGTTGATCAGGTCAAAAAATTAATTATCTCGCTCAGAGACCTCAATTCATCGTCTTTTCCACTCACTTGGTTTTTTATTCAGAAAGTGCAATAGCGGACAAAAAATTTTTAATGGAATGCAGAGACATTGCAGCTGCAAGAACGGAGTTTTCTATGCAGTGCACTTATTGTTTGCTGAAGACAAGAATCTTGTAGTATATTTGTATGAGTCTTTCGTTTCACAAAACCATACACACAAATATATTTGCTAGACCTCAGTGGAATTAGTGGCCTGAAAGTACCTACAGATACATTTGTATAGGGTTTATCGGCGATTTGGGTGATGGGTACAGTGACGAAGCGTCAGTAAGACCTGCAAACAAAACATTTTCTGGAGGTAGGGAATATTCTCGCTCCTACCTAGGCGAGCCGTCGGAACAAAAATCCTGGCTACGGCATGCAAGTACCGTGTGAGCCTCTTGTAAGTAAAATGCGTTCATACAATAATAACGTCCAAGATGTTGCCAAAATAAATTTTTTTCTGAACAGCTTTCTTTCTGGAAGTTTTTACAACGTCGAACAGAAAGCAAATTCATCAGTGACGACATTTTTCGACGGTATTTTACTTTTTATCTCGGAATATTTTTACGTTTTTACGATAAAATATGTATTACATGCGTCTATAAACTTTCAGAATCTTCATTTTTTTTTTCAGACCAGTTGTGTCAGTAGTTACGTTTCATCCACAGGATGAAGTAAAAATTATTTTTCTTCAAAATTTCTTGTAACGTTGGTGCGACGGATTTTTTACGTGCGTGCGTGCGATGCACCAATTGCGACGGATTATACGTTGCTGCGGTAATGCAATTTCTTTTATAATTTTTGTTCACCTACCTCTTTTACAGCGGTAGATCTTCGCACGTAAAACTCCTGACTGCAGCTACTTACGAGATCACAGAAAAGTAGTGTTGAGGAAACTGTAACCTCATAGCTACACGCCGGAGGCCGATATAAGTAAAATTGCTCACAGTTATCACCATACCTAAAACAGCCAGAACTTTTACCTTCCCAAATTCCGAAACCAATTACTTGTAACACAGTCAATGATCGGCCAATTACTTCTGCACACGATATTCAGTGGTTGTCTTTAGTAAAAGTTTATGCTCGCCATAAAATACTCAGTAAGAATACACTCAGTACCGCCACACTATATAATTCAAAGTTCACTCGCGATTTTCGTCGGAACGAATTATCACAACACACTAAAGTTTTCATAAACAGTTGCTAGTCACTACCAGATACCATTAACACTGGACCATAACGCGGAAGTCATCCCAAGACTTCATCTTACACATAATGCGAAAAGTCACATCCAGCATAACCGCCTCCAATCAAAGCTAGCTCGCGACTCTCTTCTCCCTCTCCCACACTCAAAACTATATCTCCTCGCTAGGCGGCCAACCGTCTCGCTTCTCATTAGCTGTCAGCACTTACGACCGATGAGAGCTCACTTCTAAGGCGCGGCTCGCGCCAAAATCTAGCAATCACCAACAACTTCTCTAGGCTCATTGACGTCATCAAATTTAGTAACACAAAACTCTCTAATTAAATAAACAAAACAAAATGAACTATAATCTTTGCTCTATATCTGGAAATTTATTATGCAGTCGCGAATGTTCTGGCTGTCTTATACATAAGCATACATTCTTGGACATCCGACATTCACTAGTAGGGGAACCACTAAAGGATTCGTTCCCACGTTACAGAGTTGGAACACTTGCCAGTTCCTGTAGAGAATTACATGAATGATTTTTAACAATGCCGAACGTCCCACATACTCTCACGCACGCATTCTCATTCACATGCACCCTAACACACAATACACATATTTACTTAGAATTCTTGAAATTATTATTATAGAAAAGTCACAGAGGTTTTCTGAAACTAAAAACTTTCCAAATTTGTATATGAACACTGAAAGTTTTTTCAGATTATCGTACATAGTCACTGAAGGTGAACTATTACATCACTGTATTTATTTAAATTCTTGACTGTCGGAAAATTACGTTTTTTTATGGAATTTTACTAACTTCCAAAATACAACTATTTTTGATCTCAGACTTTGACATATTGTTTGTTTTTACAACAGAAGAATGTACGTCAAATATGACGTTCCTCAGGTTATTCCTTTATTATTTATTAATAATTCTAGTTTCGTACAATGTAAGTGGCCTGCCAGCGCTACTCCAATGCTTTCACACGCGCAGCTGCAACAGATGGTCGTGACGTCAGTCTACAGGACACAACTCGTCCGTTACTGACCGTATAATACTCTACTGGCTTACATTGCAGCCCACATACATTCTGAAGTAAAGCTTTTAATAGACAAATGGGCGATCGCGCACTAGTTGCGACGCCACAGTTGGTTTTTTTTTTTTTTTTTCGTAGCAGCTGGCAAAAATTTTCGTTGGGAAAGTGCTGCGTCATACTGCAGACTAAAAATAGAGATCTCTAATATTTTTCGGAATTTTTACTAACACTTGAAATTATCGCTAACTGGCAATGCTGTAAGACGGTGAGATGACCTCAAGATGCCTATTTTCGTGACGGCCGCTATGGCCTTTATATGGCAGAAGCAAAACGTTTTTGTTTCTGATATGTAAAGGCTAGTGTCGTTTGTAACAAGTTCATGCTCTGTCATGTTCTTTGTTACCCGTATGACTCCTCTGGTAATGCACTGATGATGACTCTGTTGTAGTCGAAATCTAGATCTGCAATAAGTTACGATATTTTGCGAGTGACTGCTGTACTTTAAATATGAATCTTTCCTTTGTCAGAGTCGCTTTTGTCAGTTTTTTTTTTTCATTTGCTGCTCATTAGAAAGATTCTCCATATGTCCCTGCTCCCTATATACAGGGTGATCAGAAACAGTCTGAAAAGCTAGGGTGTTGCAGATGAGATTGTGCTAAGAAATAATAAAATTCGACACGTTTCGCTGTTCCCAAGTAATTTAGCATCGACTTTAGTCAGGTAGTCGTGTGCACAAATTCAAGCAGCCTGCCAGAGGCGGTGTCGCCAAACGTGCTCTTCGTTTGGTTTCCTCAAACAAAACAAACGTAACATTTCCTCACCTTCCTTAAATTTATCACTTCCGAAGACACAATTTAACTCGTAATGAGCATTTCAACTCAGGGACCCGCAGATGTCTGTGCATTACCGCATTTATCGCGTGCAGGTGCTTGAATTTTTGCGCGCAGCGACCTGATTGTCAAACTTCGATGCTAAATAACTAGGAAACAACGCAACATACCGAATTTTTTCCTTAAAAATTATTTCTCAGCACAACCTCTCCTGAAACGCCCTTACATGCTTCTCAGATGTTCCTGACTATCCTGTATACTTTCCTTATAGCGCACGCGGCAGGCGGTATTTAATCTTGTGGTGGTCATAATGTTTTGTGACTCGTTAGTATATTTAAACTACCTTCGTTTTGGCGATAAAATTGTACTGTTTGCCTCTAGTGCAGATAAACTCCTTTAGGAGGAGCGTAATAGATCAAGTTTGAATGTTGATGTGAATACTAATTGCGATAATACTAAAATAGTGTATAATGCACACATGGAAAAGAAAGTAGTCTAATTACCCACTGAAAAAATGAAAATAGTTGAAAAGGACATTTCTAAAGGCCCAAAGCTGACCCAGATATTGTTTCTGATTTTAAAAAATATAAAACAGTAAGGAATAATGTTTTACAAGCACGTAATATTTAAACTTCCTGGCAGACTAAAGCTGTACGTCGGACCGAGATTCGAACTCTGGATCTTTCTTTTACCGGCAACTGCTCTACCGACTGAGCTACCCAAGCACAACTCAGAACCCCTCCTCACAGCTTTATTTCCGGCAGTATCTCGTCTCCTACTTTCCAAACTTCAAAGAAGCTCTCCTGCGAACCTGCGAGAGGCAAAGGTTCAGATTTCGTGGCTCGGACCGGCACACAGTTTTAATCTGCCAGGAAGTTTTATATCAGCGCACTCTCCGCTGCAGAGTGAAAATTTCTTTATGTAATATTTACTTTATACTGTTTTGCACCTTTTACATCTTACTCTTACAAAATAAAATTAAAAGTTATTACAAGAAACTTATATTCAGAGCTTATATTCACCGCCAACACAGGTCCATTCTGAGCAAAAATCGTCATCGTTTTGTATGAGGAAATTCCCGGGGAAAGCTCGAATTCAAATTTTCCAGAGGACACGCTCGTCTTCAGCACTCGATTGTTTGAAAATTATCTCAAAACTTAGACGCTTTTTGACGAGCTGCTTTCTTCTCCTTGAAGGCACCCTGCTGATCTACGTCACCGTTGATGATTGATTTCGTGTTCGCTGTCCAACTTCCCTGGCTTTTGTAACTTTTTTAGCTTCTACCAGTTCGAATTTATAAGGAGTAAACGTGATGGCCGTGGAACTACAGTCTTTTTGGCCTCCATTCGAGGTCGTCTTTTTGATTTTTTAAATGGGTATGACGTGAAACGTGCTTATATTAGAATATGTGGAACCCTGAAGATCGTCAAGTGTAGCTGATGACAGAGGAGCACCCAGACCAGCCAAAGATGTTGATGACTAATTTGGATGAGACTCTGCAATAACTTGTGGTTCCTTCACATCACATCTTTCTGTGTTGTCTTTCTACGATTTCTTACCGTTTGTTTCTTTAACACATCTTGATAGAAAGAGGAATGTAGGTAATTATTTGTTTCTTAAATTTGTTCGGTATCTGAGAACATATTCTTGTACAGGGGGTCTCTGTTTGTTACTTTAAATTCATTAATTGCTATTTGTGGTGTTTGGCATCTAATACTGGGTTCGCTAAAGAGATACATTGTATAGAAAGTACTGACAGCATGTTCATTCTGCCTTAACCACTGCCGAAGTTCCTCGCTTCAATAAACTTTGGCACAACAGTTGTGTAGGATATCGATTGTGCAATATCTGTAATTATTAATTTCTTTTACTTCAAGATGAGTAGACTTATTTTTCTCATTTTTTCTAAATTTATTATACAGGAATATTCTGTGGATGCCATTTTCAAACCTTTGTCCATTGGTATTATACTGCATGATTCAAAAGTCGTGTCCCACAGGACAAATAGGGTGACCAAAAGTCCATCGACAAGCTTTCAGGGGTGGTGGTATGGACCAACAGAAGAAAAAAATGTGTAGTAAACATGGGCTCTAAAGTGCATACTTTAAGAGCTATGAACACTTCTGCATTCTGCAAACAAATCTCTTCTAGTGCAAGCTCTTTGGTTTCCATATTTTGAGAGGTGGTAGCATGGACAAAAAAAGTCCAGTTAACAAGGGCTCTAAAGTACATACTTTAAGAGCTATAAGAACTTTTCCTCTTCACTATTGGGAAACACATCTCTTCTAGTGAACAAGTGCTCATAACTCGTAAGGTAAGCATTTCAGAACCCATGTTTGTTGGACATTCTTTTCTTGTTTCATAGCCGTAGAAAAACAGAAAACAGTTAAGAAGACACCAGAGCAGGGCCTAAAGACGTATTAAAACTTCGGTTGAAGGAATGGGAAATAAGAATATTCTGTAAATTATGTAATAATAGAATTGTTTCGGAATAGGCATTGTGAAAAAAGAAAGTTCTGTAAGCAATGCAATAACAGAATTGTTTCGGAACACGACATGGAGGTTATTTGCATACATGTGAGTTACATGTATAGTGTGTTTCCGAGATAATGACATAAACGTCCAGTAATGATGAAGAGGCGTAAATATATCATTTTTATAGGGCGAACAGTGGGCAGAATGTGAGTCTAATGCTCAAAGTGAAAATGAGAAAAATCGAGTTCATGTTTCTTTTAATTATATTAGTAAAAATCTAAACAGACATAGTATTCTAATATTTTTATTTATCTTCCAGCTTTTACAAGGTGTTATGTTATATTCCAAAAATATGGGGAATGGTTCCTCAGAAACAGTGTAGACTTGAGCAGATAGGTATCTGTTAGCCATTCACTGACTATTCCCGTCCATATGTTCACTGCAAGGAAAAGGAAGATTAAAATTTAACGTCCCGTCGACAACAGTGTCATTAGAGACGGTGCACAAGCTTGGTCTGTGGAAGGATAGGGAAGAAAATCGGCTCTGCCCTTTCATTGGAACCATCTCGGGATTCACCATAAGCGATTTAAGGTAATCACTGAGAACCTAAATGTAGGAGACTAGACGATGATTTGAAAAGCCGTCTCCTTCAGTCCACTGTTTTACCACAACGCCACCTCTCTCGGTATGTTCGCTACAGATCGCTGTTGATGATTCTTCTCTACTATAACCTGGGGATTGTCATCGGCCAACGCGTGACTACTGAGCCTATTAAACATTTCGTTTTTGGTGAGACATATTTTCATCCGAAAAAAGTGCCTACACAGAAAAATGGAGGTCGACCACTTAGCGGTTCAGTACTTAGAGGCTCAACACGATCCTAGGTTCCAAGGTGGCATAAAAGATCACACTTTCTACATCTACATTTGCGTTGATACTCAGCAATCAACTAGTGGAGTGTGGCGGGAGGCACCTTGTGAACCACTGTCACTTCCCCCTCTCTTGTACTAGCTGAGAACAGTGCGCAAAAATAATGATTGTTCACAATACTTTGTGTGACCTCGTCTCTTTCTGCAGGTTCAATCACATTAATGTGACCACCGTCTGTGTTCGATGTCAACGTGCGATAAGCACTCACAGACGGTCTGTGGCAGCACTAGCAGTGGAGAGTACATAAAGCGTGTCAGGGGAATGCGGAAAACAGTGCAGTTGTGTCGTAATGCGGAAACGGAGTGATTTATCTAACATCCAAAAGAACACGATCATTGGCTTTCGCATCAAGGTTGGAAGCATTTTCGAGACGGCTAAGTTTGTAAACTGTTCGCATGCCGCCGTGGTTAAAATATACCGTGCATGGCAAAATGGCGCTATCCAGAACAGGCGCCGAGGCAACTATCGTACACAACGGTCTGTGGTTGATAAGGGTGAATGACGGCTGCAGAGACGTGTACGGGCGAATACAAGTGCAGCTATTGAGCAATTGATCGCCAGGTGAACCAAGAGGCTACCAACACTGTATCCTCAATGACCGATCAGCGAACTTTGCTGTGTCTGGGGGCCTCTGCAGTAGGCGCCTCGTTAATGCAGCCTTGCTAACTTGTTCAACAGCGACGAAGGGTGGAATTTGGACGCCACTAACGCAACTGGACGCCCACTGAGTTCTTTTCAGATGAATCATGTTTTATGTTCCAACGGACAGATGGCCGTTGGTATATATGATCCTACAGCAATTGTCACAAGGGTTCAGGCCGGAGGAGGCAGCGTTATGATCTGGGGAATGTTTTCGTGTCATTCCCTGAGTTATCTCGTCATTCTGAAAGGCACAATGGATCAACAAAAGTATATCTCTATCCTTGTGGACCGTATCCACCTCAACATGCAGTTTGTTTTCCTCGGCACGGTGGCTTCTGTTAGCAGGACATTGCAATTTGTCACATACCTCGCTGTGTACATGTGTGGTCCAAAGAGCTCCAGGGTGAGTTTACCGTGCTTCCCGGATTTAAACACAATCGAGAATCTGAGACACCACTTCGATCGGGCTGTTCGTGTCATGAATCCTTTGCCCCTAGCGCATCTGGCCACACCGCTAGAGTCAGAGTGGCTCCATATCCCTGTCGGTACTTTTCGGAATCTCAGTGACTCTCTTCCTGCGCATTCCTGCTGCAAAAGGTTGTTAGTCAAGCTTTTGACAGGTGGTAACATTAATGCGAGTGGACCATGTAATTTTACGTTAGTTTCGGAAGATGCACGTAAGAGGTAGCAATTTATTGGATGAGTCTTCCAGGAATGTATGCTCTCGGAATTTTGACAGTAAACCACATCGTGAGGCACAACGCCTTTCGTGCAGCGTATGCCTCGGTTGCTAGATGAGCATCTCTGTTGCACTTTCGCGCTTACTAAACGAAACTGTGACGATACGCGCTTTTCTTCTTTATATCTTCTTTGTCGCCACTATCAAACCTATTTGGTAAGAATCCGAGACGGACGAGCAATACTAAATTATCAGTCGAACGAGAGTTTTGTGACCTACTTCTTTCGCGGGTGGACACTTCCTGAGGATTCTTCCAATGACTCCAAATGTTGGCTCTGCCTTACCTACTGTTAGTTTTATGTGACCGTTCCACTTTAAGTCACTCTGAACGAATATTCTGAGACATTTAATGAATGTGACTGCCCCCAGTCGTTTTTAGCAGCTGACGAACCAGTGGTCTGTTAAGTAGATAGAAATCTGATCTCTTGTTCGTATCAGGCGTTATCTGAGTGCTTGCAGGCAGGAACGACATTCAGTTTCGGTGGCGCAGGAACAGTGAGAAATTAACTGTCTCGCGAGTCAAAGCGACATTGAAGACCCTTATAACAACACATTTACGCCTAGTTAAGCTCCATAAGCAATTATCAGATGCGAAATTTACACAAGAACCTCTACAAATATGTTCACCTAATCATCTGTCTTCATAAATTCTCTGAAAACTAACGGAATTAGCTGAAAATAAGATCCACATTATTCGAGATTTACTTGCATTGTAACGATATGAAGCACGCATAGTGACACTATGCCTAAGCCATGCAATTTTCAATGAACGGAGATCGACTCTTACAAGAGAACGGTCCGTTCCGACATGTCGAAACTTGCCCTGAAATTATACAGGAAGTATACACCGAAAAAAAAACACGATGTCAAAATTTTAACTGATAAGACACGCTACAGGTATTTTAAAAATGTTGAAAACTGTCATATTCGTAGCTCAACAGGCGGCTGGAGAAATGTACACCCTTACCGCAGTTGTTGCAGACAGCGCACGCGCAACACGGCAGGGGCCTAGCATTGATCGGCGACACATCGGTAAACAGATAACACGGCGCAACACGATCGTAATTTGTCAAGTGAATTTCAGGTGATAGTTTCTCTGACGCAATTGTTCATGCAATAGACACTTCACGTTTTTGTGAAGGCTAGGGACTAAAATAAAGTATTAAAAACCTATCATAAAAACCATGCTATAGGAATCGTTATAAAGTATCGCAACTCAACAAATTAAAGTCCCGATTGACGCAAGTCGTCTGCAATGTAACATCACACACTACCTTGATTTTCTTTCCGCTGCTAGTCACTTGTGTAACAATTACATTTGCAACAGTTTAGTTGTCTATATGAACTGCAATCTTTCAAAAAATCTATGATTTCAAACACTTTTGTACGGTTTAAATGCTATAATTTCGTGTGTATACGCATGTATATACGAGTCTCTTGTCACGGCTGCGTCTGCTTATTCGCCGATTCAGCGCTAGGCAAGAAAGATTACAAACTGCTGTTATAAGTGGTTCTTCGTGCGGAAAAAATGAGTAACTTAAACATTTCTTGAAAAATACTTGCAGTGCACCTTAGCAAATAAAATTTTGACAGTGCATTTATTTTGGTGTATTCTTGCCGTGTGAAAAATTTCAGGGTAGGTTTCGACTGTCAGGCTGGACCATTCCCTTGTTAGATCCCCCGTTCTGTGTAAGCTTCTCGTTGATTCCGTTGGTCATTCTAGGCGAATACCAGGATGGTTTCTTAAAGAAAGCAATTCATTCTCCTTGCCTTCTCCTTACCTACTCAGCCGAAAGCCAATCTTGGGATGATTGCTCTGCAAAGGACACGACCGATTTCCTTCCCAATCCGAATATGTGCTCTGTATTGAATGATATCCTCGTCGACGCGGCGTTAAAGCGTAATCTTCCTTCCTTGCTTTTCCATGGTATATCTAAATCATTTCCGACGAATGCCGGGATAGTTTTTCAACCAAATTACTGTGATTTATTCCTTAAATTCAGCTTAATCGATTTTTGCACTACCTTAACGCTAATGGGACATTAGATTCTAAGTTGTTGTCATCTCTACAAAATTTTGAGCTTTCATACTTAAACTGATGCTAGTGAATGGAAAAGTGATCAGTCCTTTTGGTAATTTTCTTTATACAGTAATTGACATTGGGTATTTATGCAGCTCCTTACTTTAACCATCAATATAGAGAAGATAATCAAGTGAAAGAGATGTAGTGAAAATTATAAAGTGAAAAATGTGATTTAGGAGAGCACAGCAGTTCCGGAGCCAAAACTGAACATGGAAAACAGTGACTTTGAAAGTATATTCTCTAAATCTGCAAGACATGGCAAATATATGATTCGTTTGTGGGCACAATAGATGAAGATGTAGCAGCGAAAAACTTACTAAGCTAACTGGATCGCCTAGTCGTGCATTATAGCAGGCGGTAGAACGAACAAGCCATAGAGGAGAACGACAGAAAATTATGAAATATGTGTGTTACAAGTACGCTGAATGTTACGAAGTGACATGTAGGCATCTTGGCAATAGCCAGCGAACCGGGACTATGAAGAAACGTAGGGTAGAAAGTAGACCCATCCATATTAAGTCACGGAAAACATGATTCTCTTACTTGATGTCTTTCATATTCAGTGGTGGTGTGATTTAAATCCATACAATCAGTGGAAACCTACTGTTTCGTTGAAACTTACTGACAAAATGGAAACTGTGTGCTGGACAGAGACTCGAACTTGGGACCTTTACCTTTCGCTGGTAAGTGCTCTACCGACACTGAGGCACGACTCATGATCCCTACTCACACATCCGCTCTTACACGAGTGCCAGTCATGCAAGCTTCACAGGAGAACTTACGTGAAGTTTGGAAGGTAGGAGATGAGGTACTGGCGGGAGTAGAGCTGTGAGGGTTTGTTGTTAGTCGTGCTTGTGTAGCTCAGTCGGTACAGCACTTGCACACGAAAGGCAAACGTTCCAAGTTCGAGTGTTAGTTATAATCTGCCAGGAAGTTTCACATCAGCGCACACTCCACTGCAGAGTGAAAATTTAATTCTTCTGATTCGTTGCCAATAGCGGGCTATGTACACACTCTCCATGTTCTTCAATAATGGGATGCTTTTGCTGTCCGATAACTTTTGGGGCTCGAGATCTGGGATTCCTATTAACCAAGCATGTATATAGTTCTCATTCCTCTATGTCTGAAGATTTTTGAAAATATATTCCACGAACTAACCATTCTCTGCCAGACAGAAATACTACAAGGAAAAAATGTGGAGGCATAAGGCAAAACATTAAGTAGAACCTTCAGGTCAGAAGTTCCGAAACATGTAATGAGAACATACATTCGAAGTAGCAAGCGCTTGAAAGTAGTGGATTACTATAGTTACCAGCGTCCAGTCAAAGTCATCTTCTTCATCGTTTGTCCAGCCACAGAATCCTGCTTCGAATGAGCAGTGCCCTCTGCATTCCGTGCCTGGCTTCAGAGCGACGTTGTCGAGAGCAACGTATCCCCGGAAATGGCGGTACGTATCTGTCGGCTCCCTTGCTAGCGCCTCGAATACAACCTGCAGAATTACACGTTTTTTTTTTTAGTAACATAACTTTGAACGAATTTCTTGTGATATACGCCTGAGATACGTTCAGCTCGAGCTCATTTTGAAATGGTTCATTAGTCAATCTGTAAGAAACATGTTAAAACAGCAAGCTACATTATTACATCTGGATTATAAGTAGTCACGTCTAAATTCAAGTTAACTGCTGTGTTTCGAAGTGAAATGGAAAATTTAATACTCGACGCATCATGAATCGTTACTACTGTCTCTTCTGCTGGACTTTTTGATTAGAAAACAAAGACAAACGTTAACCATTAATAATACATTGAAGTACACTATCTGATCACAAGTATCCGGACAGCTGTTACCGAACATTAATATGGGGTGACTCAACCCCTCGCCTTTATGACGACTTGAACTCTGCTGGAAACACTTTCAGTGAGGTGTCTGAATGTCTTTCGAGGGATGGCTGTCCATTCTTTCTCAAGAACAGAAACCACAGAAGATAATGGTGTTGGACGCTGCGGTCTGGGACGAAAGTGACGTCCTGGCTTATCCCAAAGGTTTACATTATATTCGTGTCGGGACTCTGTGCAGGAAAGTGCATTTCAGGAATGTTATTGTCAAGAAGCTGTCACCTCACTGATGCTTCTTTATGACAGGGTTCATTGTCAAAAATGGTTCAAATGGCTCTGAGCACTATGGGACTTAACTTCTGAGGTCATCAGTCCCCTAGAAATTAGAACTACGTAAACCTAACTAACCTAAGGACATCACACACATCCATGCCCGAGGCAGGATTCGAACCTGCGACCGTAGCAGGTTCATTGTCCAGCTGATACAGTCAGTCATCATCTCCTCTTCTGTACGCAGTTAACAATACTGTAAAATGTGTTCATACCGTTCCAAATGTAGCGTTTTCGTACGCGCAGTAAGGGGAACACATCCTAACATCGAAAAAGACCCCACAGTATACTGAAACGAATCCTGCCTCGGGCATGGATGTGTGTGATGTCCTTAGGTTAGTTAGGTTTAAGTAGTTCTAAGTTCTAGGGGACTGATGACCTCAGATGTTAAGTCCCATAATGCTCAGAACCATTTTTTATACTGAAACGAGTAAACAAGACGAAAATATAACACAAGATACACAGAGGTAGTACGCTATCAAAAGTTTTACTGGTAGCACAATGAAAACCGATAAAACGCCATTGGTAGGCACTTGCAATGTTCCCAATTCAATCCGTATACCTAAATTAACAATATTTTTTTTGTCTGTCGTGTAACAATTGTTTCAAAAGCTACGAACAGATAATTGAATATTTGTGCAGGTCTAGACAGGAGATGAGAACAGTATATAATAACTACATCTGGGTATTACAGCCTTACATAGAGGTACACTAGTATTCAGACACTTACATATAGGAGGAACATAGTGACATAGATTAATATGCCGAGCGTTCCACATCATTCTGAGTGGCACCTGGCGATACTGGCAGTTAACTGTGCTATGGTCTTCTCCTGGCATTCTACTTACCAAGAGCAATAGATTTGCAGCGCACTGAGTTATATCTGGATATTGGCACTGTTAATGGTTCAAATGGCTCTGAGCACTATGGGACTTAACATCTGAGATCATCAGTCCCCTAGAACTTAGAACTACTTAAACCTAGTAACCTAAGGACATCACACATATCCATGCCCGAGGCAGGATTCGAACCTGCGACCGTAGCGGTCACGCGGTTCCAGACTGCAGCGCCTAGAACCGCACGGCCACACTGGCCGGTTCAGTGATTGAATTTCAGCCGTGTTATAACCATCGTGAAGCTCCTCTATGTTTGTGTCTTATTAAACCATGGTACTCTTTCAATCGAGGGATGAATTAGTAAGTAGAGACTGTCTTTGATTTTAGATATCCTCGACCATTCCTTTTGTCAGTCCGATAACAACTGCATTCTGATCATGGGTATCTTATATGTGAGAGTAAGTAGATCGTATTTAATAGCTCCATGAAAAGATACTTACTTTGCTGGGTCATCTGCTTGTAAATTTGCAGTTATCCCAGAGTGGCGTTTCATCTATACCATCACGATGTTGTGACAATTGCTGCAACTATGGGGTTGGTACAACTATTATGATGGTTTATAATCAGTTGTACAGCTGAAATATTGTCAGAGATTATGATTATCCTGTCTGCTGTGGTCGTCGATGCGAATAGTAGGGCTTGCAAAACGACAATCAGCTCGGTTGTCATAAAAGTGGAGTGTGTATCCAGCTTGCAGAGGCCTTGTCATTTGCTCCGGGATACCCAATAGGTACTGCCAGTGCCTTCACTAGAGCTGGACACATGTGTGCCAGTATAAACCACCCACACATCTTGATAGTGAGACAGGAATTCCACTGCTGTGCTTTTGTTGAGTCCTGGTTTTGAAACGTTAAAATAGTCCTGACACTGATCTGACGTTTCGTATGGCCTGTTGTAAAGCGGTATAAGAGGACTTTTCCACACCTTGTGCGTTAATGCCTGCATCTACATATATTCAGTCACGATGGGTGAAGTTGCTTATTTGTCAGCTGCGCGGGGTGGCCGCGAGGACTGGGCGCCTTGCCACGGTTCGACTGTCTCCCCCCCCCCCCCCCCCCCCCCCCTCGGAGGCTCGAGAGTCCTCTCTCGGGCATGGCTGCGTGTGTTGTCCTTAGAGTTAGTAGTTAGTTTAAGTATGGTATAAGCCTAGGGACCGATGACCTTAGTAGTTTGGTCCCATAGGAACTTATCACCACCGCTTATTCATCCAATATCGTCCGCTCACACAGTAGTATGTTAATTCCTGGATTTTTTTGTCAAGGAGCCTGTGGTGTCACCGCTAGACACCACACTTGCTAGGTGGTAACTTAAATCGGCCGCGGTCCTGTAGTACATGTCGGACCCGCGTGTCGCCACTGTGTAATCGCAAACCTAGCGCCACCACATGGCAGGTCAGAAGACACGGACTAGACCTCGCCCCAGTTGTACGGACGACATAGCTTGCGACCAGACCTACCAAGTCTTCCTCTCATTTGCCGAGAGACTGATAGAATAGCCTTCAGCTTATTCCATTGCTACTACCTAGCAAGGTGCCATTTGTATCAGTGCTTATAGCTTACTACTATTCAAGAGATGTATTCCAACAAGAGAATAAAGTTAAGTATATTATTCCAGCTACGTACTTTTCTTCTTATTCATTAATAAGTCTCATGTTCCAGTACTTCACGCCCGTCTGCGTTAGTTTAGCGTGCACTTTCAGCCACTTCGATCTACAAGGTGTTGGCCCCGCTGCCGACACATCAGAGCCCATATTCGTCGAGAAAGGGCTGCAGAAGAAATTTCTTGTTAAGAAATATTCGTCATAGCTCTAACGGTGGTTCATTCGTTTCAAGCTGTAATACGTTGGTCGGTGTTGACATGAACGGCCCAGTAACTATACGTAAGGCTTTGTACTTCATAGTGTTCTGTCTCTGAGGCGTGGTGCCTGACGCTGCTTCGTAGCACATGTGTCCATAGTCAAAGTGTGTACTTAGTAGAGACCGGTATAAAGTCATCGCTGTCCGCCGATCAGAGTCCAACCATAATCCAGTCGTAGCTCTGATAAGACTTCATACATTTTCACATGTAGTAATGATATGTCGGATATTATGAGTCCTTCTTAGTTTATCGTCGGTAATCATCCCAATGTGTTGGGTTGTTTCCGCAACTGGAAAATTATGTTGTTCCATTTGCATTTTTTGGGGACGTGGAATGCTGTGGCGAGTAAAGATAATTAGAGTATACTTACTATCACATATTTCGAGGCCACTTTCTGTGCACCACTCATGCAGACGTATGAGAGCAATGTCATATCCAGCAGGCGGGACTAAAGAGTATTGTCTTCGAAACAGGTGCATACATCGTCTGCTATTGTAATGTTTGGTTGTCACTGCCAAAGATGTCATGAAGGTCTGCAGTACAGAGATTGAATAATAAGGAAGCCAAAGGCCTCTGGGAGTCCTCTGATAGTTTCTCTAGATCCTAGTGTAGTTCCGTATTGCAAAATGATTGGCTTCCTATTTCTCAGGTAGCTTAAGATGTTGCTATGGAATCTGAAGTTTCTCCAGTTTTTTCCCTAATACTGACAAGATGACGTTGTCGTGTGCTTTCGTCAAGTCTATGAGAGCAACTATCATATAAGTAATCAGAGAAAATTTAGCTGTATGTCAGTATCTAAACGTAGAAGTATTTTAGTAGTCCAAAAATGGTCCAAATGGCTCTGAGCACTATGGGACTTAACATCTGAGGTCATCAGTCCCCTAGAACTTAGAACTACTTAAACCTAACTAACCTACGGACATCACACACATCCATGCCCGAGGCAGGATTCGAACCTGTGACCGTAGTGGTCGTGCGGTTCCAGACTGTAGCGCCTAGAACCGCTCGGCCACCGCGGCCGGCATTTTAGTTGTCCCTTTTTCTTTGCGAAACCCAAGTTGTTTTTCCCCTAATATATTTTTGTTTTCACACCACCAATCTATGCGCTGCTTAATAATCCTTTCCATTACCTTCACCTAACACGGTAGTAAGGTAACAGATTACATCAGATTAGATTAGTTTTTCGTTCCATAGATCCGTGCTGAGGAGATCCTCGTGGATGTGGAATATGTCAATTTTTTTTAAAAGCTGAAATAACAATACTAATAAGATGAATACAGGGTGTTACAAAAAGGTACGGCCAAACTTTCAGGAAACATTCCTCACACACAAATAAAGAAAAGATGTTATGTGGACATGTGTCCGGAAACGCTTAATTTCCATGTTAGAGCTCATTTTACTTTCGTCAGTATGTACTGTACGTCCTCGATTCACCGCCATGATTTCATACGGGATACTCTACCTGTGCTGCTAGAACATGTGCCTTTAGAAGTACGACACAACATGCGGTTCATGCACGATGGAGCTCCTGCACATTTCAGTCGAAGTGTTCGTACGCTTCTCAACGACAGATTCGGTGACCGATGGATTGGTAGAGGCGGACCAATTCCATGGCTTCCACGCTATCCTGACCTCAACCCTCTTGACTTTCATTTATGGGGGCATTTGAAAGCTCTTGTCTACGCAACGCCGGTACCAAATGTAGAGACTCTTCGTGCTCGTATTGTGGACGGCTGTGATACAATACGCCATTCTCCAGGGCTGCATAAGCGCATCAGGGATTCCATGCGACGTAGGGTGGATGCATGTATCCTCGATAACGGAGGACATTTTGAACATTTCCTGTAACAAAGTGTTTGAAGTCACGCTGGTACGTTCTGTTGCTGTGTGTTTCCATTCCATGATTAATGTGATTTGAAGAGAAGTAAGAAAATGAGCTCTAACATGGAAAGTAAGCGTTTCCGGACACATGTCCACATAACTTTTTTTTTTTCGTTGCGTGTGAGGAATGTTTCCTGAAAGTATGGCCGTACCTTTTTGTAACACCCTGTATATACAATACATCATTTGTTTCTATTAAAAAATTCGTCAATGGAGTAGAAGGAGTTGGCCATTACTAAGTCTTTCAGGCTCCTTTTAAACTGATCTTTATTTGTAACTAAATTTTTTATGTTTGCTCGCAAATTATTGAAGATGAGTGTTCCTGAGTAGTGGACCCCTTTTTGAACTAAAGTAAGTGCTTTTAAGTCCTTGTGCAGGGCATTTTTGTTCCTGGTATTGTATATATGAACTGAGCTGTTTGTTGGATAAAGAGATATATTATTTAGGACAAATTTCATTAAGGAGTAAATATACTGAGAGGCAGTTCTTTGAAGACGTTTCTACAGGACGTCCCTGAATTTACTCCACAAATAATACGTATTACACGCTTTTGGACTCTGAAAACTTTTGTTTGACTTGAAGAGTTGCCCCAAAATATTATACCATATGACTTTATGGAATGAATGTAGGCAAAGTATGCAAGCTTTTTCATTTTTATGTCGCCTGAGTAAGCTAACACTCGAATTGCAAATACAGATTTGTTAAGGCGTTTCTGCAGTTCTGTGGTGTGCTGCTCCCAACTGAATATATTATCTAGTTGTAATGCCAGGAATTTAAGACTGTCAACCTCTTCTATCTGCTCTTCTTCATACTTTATATACATGCTGGGTGGAAACCTCTTACAGCTTCTGAATTGCATACAGGCCGACACGGTTCTGGTTTATCACATCTATTTCCCGATTTGTGGATGGGGGCGGCACTACATGTTTTCAGCTGTCAAAAAAATGGTTCAGATGGCTCCAAGCACTATGGGACTTAACATCTGAGGTCATCAGTCCCCTAGACGTAGAACTACTTCACCCTAACTAACTTCAGGACATCACACACATCCATGCCCGAGGGAGGATTCGAACCTGCGACCGTAGCAGCAGCGCGGTTCCGGACTGAAGTGCCTAGAACCGCTCGGCCACAGCGGCCGGCTTTCAGCTAGTCGATTTGAGCCTTTTGAGTCCATACGCTATTGTAAATATTGAGCAGTATCGGTTTCCCTTTGTGTGGGGTCTGTCAGAGCATTGGGTAATCAAGGCAATCCGCACCAGGTGCAGTACCCTTGCCTTGGGAGAGCGCAACCTGGAGTTTTACCAGTGAAAAGAGCTGTGTAATTGTACTGTTGTCCTCTTCATTTTTCGCCTCGTCTTCCTCGTCCGTTACGTCAGGTGGAGCTATTTATTACACACTACAACTATTCTAACAGTTCGTCGGATGGTGGAGGTGCGTGCATGCCCTTTGTCAGACGATTTTTTTATGTTCCTTATGATATTCCAGGCCCTTGTTAATTGTGTTTCTTTGCAGATTTCAGTGCAGATATTTTTCCACGATTTTCTTTTTTTGCACTTGAAAATTTTCTTGGCTTACGCTTGTGCCTTCTTGAGAGCAATAAAGTTCGTGTCATTAGAGAGAGTTTTGTATTTTCTTAATGCCTCCCTGCGTTCCTCGAGGATTGTGTAACATTTTGAATCCACCAACAGGGTGACGGGTTATCAGGAGTCCGCTCATGTACTTTTTGAGGTATCAAGAATTCCGTGGCTTCATTGATAGGCGATTGTCCGCCACGATAGCTGAATGGTCAGCGTGACGGACGGCCGTCCTAAGGGGCCCGGGTTCGATTCCCGGCTGGGTCGGGGATTTTCTCCGGACTGGGTGTTGTGTTTCTCAGGGACTGGGTGTTGTGTTGCGTTTATCATCATTTCATCTCCATCCGGCGCGCAGGTCGCCCAATGTGGCGTCGAATGTAATAAGACCTGCACCAAGGCGGCCGGACCTGCCCCGTAAGGGGCCTCCAGGCCAATGACGCCAACCGCTCATTTCCATTGATAGGCGATACCAGGACACCATAGTCTCTTTCTGGATCCTCAGTTTCAATAACCGATTTCAGTTTTTCTTCCAGTAGTGTTTCGTATAGGTTCCAATTGGCTTTCTTTGTGTTCCATTTTCGGCTGATGACCAGTTTGACAGTCCCCCTAGGTTGATCATTTATTATAATTTGAATTGGCGAGCGATCCGAAGCTACAGTATCCGGTATCACTTCCCATGTTGTTCCGGTAGATAGTGCAGGGGATGCTATGCTCAAGTCTATAGCCGATGGTATTTCATTAGGTCGGACTGTTCGTGTTGGTGAGCTATCATTTAGTTCTAAAGGATTTTCCGAATCTAATTAAAAAAATGGTTCAAATGGCTCTGAGCACTATGCGATTTAACTTCTGAGGTCATCAGTCGCCTAGAACTTAGAACTAATTAAACCTAACTAACCTAAGGACATCACACACATCCATGTCCGAGGCAGGATTCGAACCTGCGACCGTAGCGGTCGCTCGGCTCCAGACTGTAGCGCCTAGAGCCGCACGGCCACTTCGGCCGGCTCCGAATCTAATACATCCACTAGTATTTTTCCCACTGCGTTAGTAGTTCTGCAGCTACATAGTATACGGTGGCCTTTAAAGACACCTAGTAGCAGAAGGAGTTTCCCGATGGAGTCAGGTATTGTTGTTAGCTGTTTGGAAAGTTTGATGTTAGGTGCTTTGTATGCTGAGATCAAATTCAGATGAAGTAGGCGGATATCTACCATCCACAGTGTGGCGCCAGTTTTTGCAACGGAAAAGTAGATATGTTGTTTGACCAACAACGCTGCACTGCCGTAGCTATCATCCCTATCTTCTCTAACGACAGATTAGTCCGAGAGTGCGGACGAGTCGTTCCGTTTTAAGCATATTTCGGTACTGCCTCAGATGTCACATTAGTTTCGAGCAGAAAATGTCGAAGGCTGTGGCCATTGTGGCCGAGCGGTTCTAGGCGCTTCAGTCAGGAACCGCGCGACCGCTGCGGTTGCAGGTTCGTATCCTGCCTCGGGCATGGATATGTGTGATGTCCTTAGGTTAGTTAGGTTTAAGTAGTTCTAGGTTCTAGGGGACTGATGACCTGAGATGTTAAGTCCCATAGTGCTCAGAGCCATTTGAACCCTTTTTTTTTTTGGTGGAAAGCTGTCTTTATTTGCCTTGAGTGATTTTGCATTCCATTGGATGATTTTATAGTAATTTTTGGATACAATGAGCGGGGTCGACATGTTCTGGATTCACATCCGGATCGAATCTGTTTGTAGTACTGTACTGAGCCCATTAAGAGCCTGTTGGTACGCTATATCATTCATCGCAGCCATAATTATACTTAAAACGACGTTAAAGAGTTAGTTCCCCACATCACTCTATTGGTTGAGTCTGCGAAACTGTGGTTGGTAATGCTTGGAACCCATTGGAACAATAGGAAGTCTGAGTTCTGGTAGGTATATTTGGCCTCGGGGGACCGCTCTTTGGCGTGGTCCTCTATGTTCTACACAATTTATGCATTGCTGGTGGTGTAGTTGGGCATGCTGTGTTAAAGGAAGGGCCGGTGGTATCGGCGGTGAATCGACTGAAACCACGTGTGCGGCAGTGTTGTCAGGGCATGGTTTGGTTGCTGCAGATCGCAGGTGACGGTGCTGATATTCGCATTGAGCCGCTGTGGAGTCGGAAGGAGCTGTTGCATCGACGCTGAATCCGCTGGAGCACCACCATTCATGACGTCTGCGGTATTGTCCTTATGGCATGGGTTGGTTGTTGCAGATCGTAGGTGGCCGTGCTGATATTTGCATTGAGCGGCTGTTGAGTCGGAAGGGATGGTATATCTGTATCCTGTCTCGAAATGTTTGGGGAAGAAGTAACTGTATTCGCATAAGAAATGTTTTTAAACACAGCTGCTGCTTCTCGGAAGGTAATGTTCTGGCGTAACCACAAGCGCCGGAACGAAGATGAAGAACGCAAGAGAAGAGAAGGCGGTGAAACGACGTCGGCCAATGGTGCGCTGATTAGGACCGCACCACGACAGGGGCGGCCTCTACAAGAGGAGAATATAAGCGCCGCTCCTGCCAGCCTTGGACGCGCTGCCAGCGTTGTCTTCTGTACAATGACCACCTCACCCAGAACTGCAAGAACCCACCCACCTGCCCCCATTGTAAAGCCTCCCACTTCCTCAAACAGTGTCCCAACCTCGCCTCCCCCCCATCCTGCAACACCTGCAATGAACCTCACCCCACCTATTCCTCCAAATGCAAAGCCAAGCCCCCTCCCACCAACCCTGAACTCACTGTCCCCCTTCGCCCCATTGACCCACCTATCCACCCTAACAATTCCCTCCGCCCTCCCCCTACGGCAGAAGACATCATCCGGTTCCTCACCGTCGTCCTGCAGAACATCCACCCCTTCCAGCGCCCCCACACACTCCAGCAGATTTCCCTCGCTGCCCGCTCTGTTTTCCACTTAAACACCTACGCCACATACTCCCACAACCAGGCCCACTTTACCTTCACCCGTCTAGACACCCTCGTTTAAGCCCCTCTCCCCTTCCCGCACCCTTCCCGCACCCACTCTCATGGCTCGTCAACAGTATCGTCTCCTCTACCTCAACATTCGCTCCCTCCTTGCAAACAAATACCTCTTCATGCATACCCTCTCCCAGCACCAGGTTGACTCCTTCATCCTTAATGAAACCTTCCTCCGACCCCACCATGTGGTCCGCATCTCCCCTTATCTCCTTCACCGCACTGACAATCCCCTTCCCCTAGCTCGAGGCGGGGTCGCTATCGGCCACCTCCGGCATCTCCCTGTCCGGCCACAACCCCTCCTCAATGACCCAACCGAACACCTTCTCCTCAGCCTCTTTTTTCCCTCCCTCACCGTCACCTGTGCCACTATCTATATTCGCCCCGCCGCTCCTCTCCCCTTTGACTTCATTTCCCATGTTGACCGTACCTTCTCCACCTATGTGATCGCCGCTGACCTCAACATCCACAGCCGTGACCCTGCCACCCTTCGGCGGTGGCATCAGTTCCTTGCCACCCTCCATGGTGACCTTGTTCCTCTCCCACAGCACACCCGTCCTGAAAGTAACTCCACCCCCGATGTTATCCTCGCTTCCCCCAACCTCCTTGGTCGCATTGCCGTTGATGTCCTTGATCCCGTCGGTAGTGACCATCTCCCTGTCCTTCTCACCATCTCCTCTACCCGTCCTGCCACTGCAGCCGCCCGCCCCCCTGCCCCTCCAAAGTCTGTCCATGACTACCACCGTGCCAATTGGGATGCCTACCGGGAATCCATTGCCTTACAGGTCGACAGCCACCCCCTCACTTTCCACCACCCTGATGACATCACCCATGCCTCTTCCTTCCTCCAGAAGACCATCACTGACGCTGTGGAGGCTCATGTCCCTACCAAACTCATCCACCCTCACCGCCCTACGCTTCCTCCGCAGGCCGTCCTTCTTCTGCGTGAATCCCGCAGGCTCTACCGCTCCTTCCTCCGCACTCGTGACCGGGATACTCTCACCCGCCACCGGCAATTACAGCGACATATCCGGAACCTCCTTACAGCAAAGAAACGCCGGGACTGGCGTCAGACATGCACACGCCTCAACTCCACCCTCCCTGTCAACTCCTCCAAGTACTGGTCAGCCTTCCACCGCCTTACTGGTAGCCATCCCACCCCGCATTACCCCATCCTCCATGACGATCGCCCTTTTCCTGACAACCTCAGTAAGGCTAACCATTTTGCTTCCCACCTATCCGAGGTCTTCTCCATTCCTGACGATCCCCATTTTGATTACTCCCTCTTCCCCACTGTCCTTGACCGCACTGACACCTCGGTCCCCCCGCTCGCCCCTAGCTTCCAGTACTTGGATCGGCTACCCCCCTCCGACATCAACACTCCCATCACCATGCAAGACATCACACTCGTCCTCCGCTCCAAACGCAACACCGCCCCTGGTCATGATGGCGTCACCTACCGTCACCTCAAGGAATCCCCTCCATCCTTCCTGTCTGTCCTTGCTACCCTGTACAATGTCCTCCTCTCCACTGGCTTTTACCCTGACCTGTGGAAGACTTCCCGTGTCCTGCTGTTCCCTAAGCCTAACAAACCCCCCTCTGCTACCTCTTCCTATCGTCCCATCTGCCTCACCTCCGTGTTCAGTAAGGTCTTTGAGGCCATCCTCTCTCGCCGTATCCACTGCCACCTTAACCAGCACCGCCTCCTTCCTCTTACCCAATGTGGCTTCCGGCCTTCCTTCTCTGCTGACGACCAGCTCCTTAACCTTACCCATCTTCTTTCCCTCCAACTTAACTCCCGTCGCTCTGCTATCTTTGTTTCCCTTGACCTCCAGAACGCCTATGACCGTGTCTGGCATCCCGGGCTCCTTTTCAAACTCCAGACCTATGCTCTCCCCATCAACTTCGTCCGTCTCGTTGCTTCCTTCCTCTCCCATCGTCCCTCCTATGTGACTATCCACAATTCCAACTCCCGTACTTTCTACCCCTCTGCCGGCGTGCCCCAAGGTTCTGTCCTTTCCCCTCTCCTCTATCTCCTGTACACTGCTGATATGCCCAAACCTCCCCCTCCTGTTCATCTTCTCCAGTTCGCTGATGACACCGCCTTCCTAGCCCTTTATCCTACCCTTCAACGGTCCCAACGTACTCTCCAAACCCACCTTGACCAATTCACCGCTTGGTGCAACCAGTGGTTCCTCCGTGTTAATCCCTCCAAGACCCAGGCGATCATCATAGGCCGCACCACCCGTTCCTTCCGCCTCCATGATTTCTACCTCACCATTTATGGCCGTCCTATCCACCTCACTCCTACCCTCAAATACCTTGGCCTCACCCTCGACCGCCACCTCACCTGGACTCCCCATCTCCTTACCATCCAAAACAAAGCTCACAACCGCCTCCGCCTCCTGAAACTCCTGTCCGGCCGGACATGGGGTCTGCATCCTTCTACCATCCTCCACACCTACAAATCCATGATCCGCCCCATCCTTTGTTATGCCAGCATCGCTTGGATTTCCGCCCCTCCCCGGTTCTATAACGCCCTCCAAATCCTCGAACGCCATGCGCTCCGCCTCGCCTTCCGCATCCGCCTTCCGTCCCCCACGCGCATCCTCTATGACCTCATCCCCTTCCCCCACCTTCTCCTTTTCCTTGAACACATCCGCACACTCTATGTTGTCCGTCGCCTTGATCCCCCTCACCCCCTGGTGTCTCCCTTCCTCTCCACTCCCGACCAGTTGCCGCGCCTTTACCGTTGTGTCCCTCCCTCTCTCCATCTCCACACCCTCCATCTCCTTTCCCAACACAACTTCCACCGTCTACCGCTCCCGGATGATGAGCTTCGCCCTGACATCTACCCTTCCTACCAACTCTAACCCCCTCTTCCTGCCTCCTCCTCGGGGCTCCCTCTCCTCCCCCTCCCTCCTTCTGAGCGGATTTCCCCTCCCCCTCCATCTCTTGTGCCTTCTTTCAGTGTCTCTGCGCTCCCTCCTGCCCTGTCTTCCCTTTTCCTCTCCCGCCCCATGTGTCTCCTGCCTCTTCGTGAACCCACGGTTACCCCTCCTCCCTTCCTCCCGCCGCTTCCCCAGCTGCCCCATGCTCTCCCCTCCTTTTCCATCCTCTCTGCCCTTTCCCTCGGCAGGTCCCACCTGGTAGTTTTATTCTTTGTCGTGTGTGCTCCGAGTGGGTTTTAAGTGTGTTGTTTCGGAGTGTTTTTAATACTGTGGCCGACTTTTAACCTGTGCCTGTGCATCTAGTGACTTCCATGTGTTTTAAGAATCACCAATTGTGTTTTTTTAACTTTCTGGTGACTTTTTTTAACTGTCCCCAATGAACGTCTACATATCAGTGTATTTTTACCTCCATTTTCTCCCCTTACTCTGTTTTATGTTCCTCCTTTTTACCTCCTTATGTATGTATTATTTTATTCTTGTTTTAATTGTCATATCACTCGGCTGAAGAGCGGCGGATTGTGCTGCTGACAGCCCTCCCCTGCCCGTATGGGGCAGGGGAATGAAATCACAATAAAGAAAAAAAAAAAAAAAAAAAAAAAAAACAGCCTTGGACGCTCAGTATCGGCTCAGTATTCGCTCAGTATATGGACAGACCTAGCAGAGAACGCTGCGATAGCAGTTATTAGTGATCCACAAACTGTCTGACAAACTTGTACGCACAGTGTATATAGCGAAGGACACTTATTTGCATGTCGCCCATCGCTTGCGGTCACTTGTTGTAAATACAAGTTAAGTATTGTCACTCTTCTTATTTGTAATAAAAACTATTAGTGTGATTTTGCTTGAATTGTTGTATAGCATTCTGAGAACGCAGCATCCTTTAGGGACCCTATAAGCGACGAGTGGGCGGGACTCCACAGCTAATATTATTGAGATACATAACTTTCTTAATTTCCTTGTGTTTTAGATACAATGGACAGGTTATATATAGGGCACTGTGACTACGAGTACAATGAATACAGATTGGTTGATTGGCCCTCCCGCAGGCATCGCTTCTGTGTGGGCCTGCGCAGTCTTGGGTCAATTTTGCACTGTTTGCTGCCATGTCCAAATCGCGAACAATTATAACATTGTAAGATGAATGGTACGCACACGTCCACTGGACAGCGAACCTCATGAATATAAACAAAATTGGGAGCCACTGTATTCTAAATTTCACAACACAAACTAGTGACGGCTTTGTTACCTTGTGACGATTCAGGTTTATAGTTTTACTATGTCACCTGATGGCAAAAACTTCGCAGCAACATGCTGATGCCTTGTTCTAAAGTGAAGATCTTCGGACTATAGGCCTCCAAACTTACTCTATCTAGAAAATAATGTTGAACCAAGCATTGGCAGTTAATCCTAATATAGTCTCAGTTTCCACGTCGTTTTCCCCTGCCGCCGAAATATTGAAAAGAAATGAAATGATGGTATGGCATTGGAATTTCCACCTGGGGGAAGTTCGGTCGCCATGTTGCAAGTCTTTTCAGTTGACGCCACAATCAGCGACTTGCGTGTCGATGATGATGAAATGATAATGAGGAGACTACAACACCCAGTCCCCGAGCAGAGAAAATAATTCGACGTGACTGGGAATCGAACTCAAGCTCACTGCTTGGCAGCTAGACACGCTGACCATTTTTTTTTTGGACGAGAACCGGTGTACTTTTTTTTACGAGAACCGGTGTATTTTTTTTTAATTTTAATTTTTTTTTTTGAAAGATTAGGCTGCAAGTTCGCCACGCTTCAAAAACTAATGAAAATTAAAGTACCTGCATTTATCATGCCGCAGAAAAATAGTGAAACATTATGCAGGACCACCGCCACAAAAAATAAAAGCAAAATTATGAGGCAATAAGCTCACCACGCTTAAAAAAAAAAATGGGAACAATATTACCTGGCATTAACATGCCGCAGAATAATAGTTGAAACACATATGCAGGGTCACCGCCACAAAAAATAAATGTGAAAGATTAGGCTGCAAGTTCGCCACGCTTCAAAAATAATGAAAAATTAAAGTGCCTGCATTATCATGCCGCAGAAAAATAGTGAAACAGTATGCAGGACCACCGCCACTAAAAGTAAAAGCAAAATTATGAGGCAATAAGCTCACCACGCTTAAAAAAAAAATGAGAACGATATTACCTGGCATTATCATGCTGCAGAATAATTAGTTGAAACACACATGCAGAACCACCGCCACAAAAAATAAACGTGAAATATTAGGCTGCAAGTTCGCCACGCTTCAAAAATAATGAAAATTAAAGGACCTGCAGTATCAAAAAATGGTTGAAATGGCTCTGAGCACTATGGGACTCAACTGCTGAGGTCATTAGTCCCCTAGGACTTAGAACTAGTTAAACCTAACTAACCTAAGGACATCACAAACATCCATGCCCGAGGCAGGATTCGAACCTGCGACCGTAGCGGTCTTGCGGTTCCAGACTAAAGCGCCGGCCCTGCAGTATCGTGCCGCAAAAAAAAAAAAAAAAAAAAAAAAAAAAAAAAAATAGCTAAACACACATGCAGCTCGGCAAGCTGCAAGAAAAAATGAAAACTAAGGTACCTGGCAATTCAACTAAGGAGGCAGACTGACGTACTATTGATTATGTACTTGAATAATAACTCACATTCCCATCTAACAAGTTTGCGTAGCGCCATAGGTTGGTGCCTGCCTGTGTTTCCGTCTCTACTTTCACCAAAACCGATGAAAAGTCCGTCTCAGTAGTTGAGTAAAGTTAGCAGTGCAACTTAAATGTTGGTGGATGATGGTTCCATCTTTCGTGGCGTTGACACGTAACACTGTCTCCATTTTGTCCCGTTGGTCGTCTTGTTCTCCCTCCTCCGAGCAGTCATGATGAATTTTCTGCGTGGGCTGCAGGTCTCTTGTAGGTGCATCGACAGGTGGAACAAAAAATGGTTCAAATGGCTCTAAGCACTATGGGAATTAACATCTGAGGTCATCAGTCCCCTATACTTAGAACTATTTAAACCTAACTAACCCAAGGACATCACGCACATCCATGCCCGAGGCAGGATTCGAACCTGCGACCGCAGCAGCAGCGCGGTTCCGGATGAAGCGCCTAGAACCGCTCGGCCACATTGGCCGGCACAGGTGGAACAGGTTGATGTGTGTCTGTGTTGTGGGGCGTCATGATTGCATCCCTGATCACTTCACTGATGGATGCATGATGTGCACCAGTAGCTACTGCGACACTATGCGGCTGATTTGGTGCGTTTGCGTAGCAGGCGACTGCAATTGCTACCGTCCATGGTGGTGATCGCAGCGTAGCACAAGTTTTAACGATGTGGCAGGGCCTACGGAAGCATAGCAAATATCGGTACGAATTATCGCCATTTATACTAAACGAGCACTACCCGAGTAGGAAGTGTTTACGCCGTATTAACGCGCTGATGTTATCCCTTCCGCTTCGCGGAACGAACTGCAGTACTTTATTGTCGACATAACACATGATGACAGTTAACGTTCTCAGATCGTTTCATCGGATTTCCGCAGGGTGTATCGGTATTCATGACTACAAATTACTCGTTTCCAGTCACCCACTGTCCAGAGAAATCGCTCTTTACACCACCCCAAGTGTCGTCTCGCAATGACTAAGGAAGTACAGCACATGAGGAGGTGCTCTGCCATGGCACCCTATTGTTTTTATCTCCTTATGCACAGTCATCGTGTTAGCTGGGCTACTGGTAGCACTTTGGAACTCAACAGTAATTCCTTCCGCCGATTTCGAGTGAGTTATTACAACCACCCTCCGTAATGCTCGACGGCCCCTGTCCGTCAGTAGATGGTGGCTGATCAGTCTTAGTTTACTGTTGTCGTTCCTTCGCTTTATCATTTCACAGTCACATCGCCGCAGGCACATCACCAACAATCGGCTTGGGCAGCCTTAGAAGGGTTGAAATGTTCCTGATGAATTTACTATTCAGATGACATCCAGTTACTAGTCCGCGTTCGAAGTGACTAAGCTCTCCTGACCAAAACATTCTTCCAAAAATGTTCAAATGTGTGTGAAGTCTTATGGGACGTAACTGCTAAGGTCATCAGTCCCTAAGCTTACACACTACTTAACCTAAATTATCCTAAGGACAAACACACACACCCATGCCCGAGGGAGGACTCGAACCTCCGCCGGGACCAGCCGCTCAGTCCATGACTGCAGCGCCTTAGCCCGCTCAGCTAATCCCGCGCGGCAAAACATTCTTCCGTTACTGTTATTCTGATAAAGGCAGAATACTCCCTTCCTCCTTTTATTTTGGCGAGTCCGCCTCCCGTGACATCTAGTGGTCAATTCCGTATATCATAGGAGTATCTCGATACTTTTGATCACATAGTGTACGTATAGCTTGTACCAGTTCTATTGCGGTTCACTGGTTAGTATGTAATAAACATGTTAGAGCAGCATGTAAATATTTAATTCTGTTTATCAAGTACTCAGGTCTAAATATAAATAAAGTGGAGCGTGTCATGTTTAAATGAAAAATGAACACTCAATGCGTCATGAAGAGTAATTACTCTCTTTTCTGTTGAAGCTTTTCTGAGGCAAACGGAGAACAACCTTAATCATTTAACGATGCACTGAAGTGCTTCAGGAATTAGTTACATAGTACTACTGCAGATTCCATATACCAGATGCTTAATGTACAACGCTTCAGGAATTAGATACATAGCAGTACTACAGATTCCATGTACCAGATGTTTAATGTACAACGGAAGTATTGTTTCCGGCGCTGTGCGGGATCTGATACCTCCCTAGGCAAGCTGTGATCGCCTCATGTCATGCTGGCCCGTTGCTCGGATTGAATGGCAAGTGGCATCTCGGTTTTAACCGAGAACAAGATAGAAAAGTTGGGAGAAAACTTGTAAAGAAGGCCTTCAGACTAGTAAGTAATAGGCATCTGCTTACAGACCTGTCCACAGAGGGATACTGAAACCTTCCAACGCAACGGAAATGCAAAAATCGAGCAATGCAGTACTGTTGGTCGTCATCAGTACTGTATTCGCCTACTGCAGTCCGGACATTACGGAGACATGTATTTGGAAATGCTCTTTTTTCTTATGCAACATGACTGCATTTATCGATGTATTTGAACCTGCAACACAATAGACTTCGGAGTTCTGACGATATTAAGAACTACCGCGTGGGGTCAAAACAGATGTGTGATGTGCCATTAGTGCAACATGAATTATTAGATCGATATTTTTCCACCAGATCATAACTTTTGGTCGATATGGTATCAATATACGGCAGATTTTTTCAGGGAGCTAAAAATTAACGACAAGACTTACGGTTACTTCGTGCAAGAACATACATCCCTAGTGTGTCTCTGACAGTATTATGATACATTTTTTTTATGATAGGATAATTCGTCCCATAGGATGGGGCAGAACAGCACTGCTTTGACGTAAAATTGTGTGTCCAGATACTGTCATACCTCAACAGTAGTGGTTATTGTCTGATTTTGTCGTCAATTAACTATATTTTCAAGCACTGACAAAAAAAATTTCGAGACAGAATGTTCCATAGATTCATGAACTCAGGAAAATTTATCAGAGGTTTTTCTCTGGTTAAATTACGAATCAAATTCGTGAGCGTTGTATCTTCAGTTCTGCAAGGTAACTTTTAATCCTTGAACCCCCAAGGGGATCACATCCCTTCTGTGAGTACGTGCTTGGCCACCAAGGGGCCCCAGCCCTTGCAGTGCTACTTCGCTTTCTGTGTTGCAAGGCTGTCCTTCTACTATTCTTTTTTCCTCTCTGCCTGTCCATTAGACGGTCTTCTTGGTGGCGATTGTGCTTGGGTCTAGTTTATAATTTTGAACACTGGTTTTCATCCCTTCTGGTATTCTACAACTTCTCATTCTTAACAATATGGTCCCCTTGCTGGATGTGACTTACTACTCCTTTTCCTAATTTTGCCGGGGTGCAGATCATGCTACAGTCACCTGCCGGAAGGTCTTGTACACATGACAGCGTTGAAATGCGCGTTATGGGCATCGCGTTACAACGCGCGCTGTTGAAAAACAATAAACCGCTGACTACGTACACATGCAACGAGCGCTTCGAAATGACGCCGCGTCGTAACGCGCGTCTCGAAGGTTCCTCGAGGATCGCGCGTCCGCCGCGCGCTTCGAGTTCCTAGTAGTGGGTTTGGGTGTACACATGCATTCAGTCTAGCGCGCGCTTTGGTGCTCTCATCATGGAGGAACGTACGTTTGACACCTCCCCATCACACCCCCCTCAGAGTTAGTTATAAGTTGGCACAGTGGATAGGCCTTGAAAAACTGAACACAGATCAATCGAGAAAACAGGAAGAAGTTATGTGGAACTATGAAAAAATAAGCAAAATATACAAACTGAGTAGTCAATGGGAAAGATAGGCAACATAAAGGATAATGTGAGCGCAGGATCGCCGTGGTCCCGTGGTTAGTGTGAGCAACTGCGAAACGAGAGGTCCTTGGTTCAAGTCCTTCCTCGAGTGAAAAGTTTAATTTTTTTTATTTTCAGACAATTATTATCTGTCCGTCCGTCCGTCCGATGCGAGGTAACTGCACTGTAGTATGGGGACGCTACACCTAAACAAACATCGAAACACACGATGTCAGTCGACTACAGCGCACGGAAGAGAGAGTATTCCTGCTAACGAGACTCCTTGGCTGGCAGTTGACTGTTCGCTACTTTGGACGAGAGTGCATTAAATACGTGAGATGTATTCCGTGGGCAATATGAATCCAGCAAATATTGTCCGTGAAAATAAAGAAATAAACGGACAGATAATAATTGTCTGAAAATAAAAAATTAAACTTTTCACTCGAAGGAGGATTTGAACCAAGGACCTCTCATTTCGCAGCTGCTCACGCTAACCACGGGACCACGGCGCTCCTACGCTCACATTATCCTTTATGTTGCCTATCTTGCCCATGGACTACTCAGTTTGTATATTTTGCTTATTGTTTCATAGTTCCACACAACTTCTTCCTGTTTTCTCGATTGATCTGTGTTCAGTTTTTCAAGGCCTATCCACTGGCCAACTTATAACTAAATCTGAGGGGGGTGCGATGGGGGGGTTCCCTTGTGAGATCTTCGTTGAAGAAGAGAAAAGTCGTCCTGTGATATGGGATATGGGGAGTGCGGACTACAAGAACAGAGTATTAAAAGATCAGCGTGGCAGCAATTGGTTGATTTGTTTGCTGAAGAGGGTTGTTCAGAGGAACAGAAGAAAATTCTTGGTAAGAGGCAACTTTAATATTACATCTACATCTACATCTATACTCCGCGAGCCACCTTACGGTGTGTGGCGGAGGGTACTTATTGTACCACTATCTGATCCCCCCTTCCCTGTTCCATTCACGAATTGTGCGTGGGAAGAACGACTGCTTGTAAGTCTCCGTATTTGCTCTAATTTCTCGGATCTTTTCGTTGTGATCATTACGCGAGATATATGTGGGCGGTAGTAATATGTTGCCCATCTCTTCCCGGAATGTGCTCTCTCGCAATTTCGATAATAAACCTCTCCGCATTGCGTAACGCCTTTCTTGAAGTGTCCGCCACTGGAGCTTGTTCAGCATCTCCGTAACGCTCTCGCGCTGACTAAATGTCCCCATGACGAATCGCGCTGCTTTTCGCTGGATCATGTCTATCTCTTCTATTAATCCAACCTGGTAAGGGTCCCATACTGATGAGCAATACTCAAGAATCGGACGAACAAGCGTTTTGTAAGCTACTTCTTTCGTCGATGAGTCACATTTTCTTAGAATTCTTCCTATGAATCTCAACCTGGCGCCTGCTTTTCCCACTATTTGTTTTATGTGATCATTCCACTTCAGATCGCTCCGGATAGTAACTCCTAAGTATTTTACGGTCGTTACCGCTTCCAATGATTTACCACCGATGGCATAATCGTACTGGAATGGATTTCTGCCCCTATGTATGCGCATTATATTACATTTATCTACGTTTAGGGAAAGCTGCCAGCTGTCGCACCATTCATTAATCCTCTGCAGGTCTTCCTGGAGTACGTACGAGTCTTCTGATGTTGCTACTTTCTTGTAGACAACCGTGTCATCTGCAAATAGCCTCACGGAGCTACCGATGTTGTCAACTAAGTCATTTATGTATATTGTAAACAATAAAGGTCCTATCACGCTTCCTTGCGGTACTCCCGAAATTACCTCTACATCTGCAGATTTTGAACCGTTAAGAATGACATGTTGTGTTCTTTCTTCTAGGAAATCCTGAATCCAATCACAAACCTGGTCCGATATTCCGTAAGCTCGTATTTTTTTCACTAAACGTAAGTGCGGAACCGTATCAAATGCCTTCCTGAAGTCCAGGAATACGGCATCAATCTGCTCGCCAGTGTCTACGGCACTGTGAATTTCTTGGGCAAATAGGGCGAGCTGAGTTTCACATGATCTCTGTTTGCGGAATCCATGTTGGTTATGATGAAGGAGATTTGTATTATCTAAGAACGTCATAATACGAGAACACAAAACATGTTCCATTATTCTACAACAGATTGACGTAAGCGAAATAGGCCTATAATTATTCGCATCTGATTTATGACCCTTCTTGAAAATGGGAACGACCTGCGCTTTCTTCCAGTCGCTAGGTACTTTACGTTCTTCCAGAGATCTACGATAAATTGCTGATAGAAAGGGGGCAAGTTCTTTAGCATAATCACTGTAGAATCTTATGGGTATCTCGTCTGGTCCGGATGCTTTTCCGCTACTAAGTGATAGCAGTTGTTTTTCAATTCCGATATCGTTTATTTCAATATTTTCCATTTTGGCGTCCGTGCGACGGCTGAAGTCAGGGACCGTGTTACGATTTTCCGCAGTGAAACAGTTTCGGAACACTGAATTCAGTATTTCTGCCTTTCTTCGGTCGTCCTCTGTTTCGGTGCCATCGTGGTCAACGAGTGACTGAATAGGGGATTTAGATCCGCTTACCGATTTTACATATGACCAAAACTTTTTAGGGTTCTTGTTTAGATTGTTTGCCAATGTTTTATGTTCGAATTCGTTGAATGCTTTTCTCATTGCTCTCTTTACGCTCTTTTTCGCTTCGTTCAGCTTTTCCTTATCAGCTATGATTCGACTACTCTTAAACCTATGATGAAGCTTTCTTTGTTTCCGTAGTACCTTTCGTACATGATTGTTATACCACGGTGGATCTTTCCCCTCGCTTTGGACCTTAGTCGGTACGAACTTATCTAAGGCGTACTGGACGATGTTTCTGAATTTTTTCCATTTTTGTTCCACATCCTCTTCCTCAGAAATGAACGTTTGATGGTGGTCACTCAGATATTCTGCGATTTGTGCCCTATCACTCTTGTTAAGCAAATATATTTTCCTTCCTTTCTTGGCATTTCTTATTACACTTGTAGTCATTGATGCAACCACTGACTTATGATCACTGATACCCTCTTCTACATTCACGGAGTCGAAAAGTTCCGGTCTATTTGTTGCTATGAGGTCTAAAACGTTAGCTTCACGAGTTGGTTCTCTAACTATCTGCTCGAAGTAATTCTCGGACAAGGCAGTCAGGATAATGTCACAAGAGTCTCTGTCCCTGGCTCCAGTTCTGATTGTGTGACTATCCCATTCTATACCTGGTAGATTGAAGTCTCCCCCTATTACAATAGTATGATCACGAAACTTCTTCACGACGTTCTGCAGGTTCTCTCTGAGGCGCTCAACTACTACGGTTGCTGATGCAGGTGGTCTATAGAAGCATCCGACTATCATATCTGACCCACCTTTGATACTTAACTTAACCCAGATTATTTCACATTCGCATTCGCTAATAACTTCACTGGATATTATTGAATTCTTTACTGCTATAAATACTCCTCCACCATTGGCGTTTATCCTATCCTTGCGGTATATATTCCATTCTGTGTCTAGGATTTCGTTACTGTTCACTTCCGGTTTTAACCAACTTTCCGTTCCTAATACTATATGCGCACTATTTCCTTCAATAAGAGATACTAATTCAGGAACCTTGCCCTGGATACTCCTGCAGTTTACCAATATTACGTTAACTTTTCCTGTTTTTGGTCTCTGAGGACGGACGTTCTTTATCAACGATGATAATGTTCTCTCTGGTAAGCCGTCAGGTATTTTATCGTTTCGCCCAAGGGGGGGGGGGGTCCCTCTAACCTAAAAAACCCCCGTGTGCACTACACAGTAGATTAGTACAGTTACACATAAGTAACTGTTATACCTTGTGACTCTAAATTTAGTCGTAAGTTAAAGCAGTTGCTATTTAATAGCATTACTTATAATAGAGCATAATGCGAATAATTATGTGTAAAATTGAATAATTAACATACAAATAAACATTTGTATATGTAACTACTGACGAAGCCTATTTGGATGTAATATCTGTCAAAGGTAACTAAAGCTATTTATTTATGTTATCTTAATTTTATTTACAGAAAGTTGTTAACATGATGTCTATTACAAATAGTGTATAATATCTAATCAATATCTACAGAGAAATGCATGACGAAAAATATTTAATTGTTCATAATTACACTGTATTGTTCTAATGGGCGATGTAATGTTGTATTATTAACATATACTTGTCTCATAAGTGTTCGCAATTGCACTCTTGTTTACACCATTTTATCTTGCCATGGTAGCTTGCCTTTGCTAATGAAGTAACGAGCAAATCTGTCCCTTACTTCTTTTGCATACATGTTGGGCCGTGGAGAAGTTACTCCAGACAAGTCAACGAATGGCGCCTTATAAAATGTATCTTCATACCTGTACCCATCTCGTTGTAGTACATAGTTATGCAACACACAACATGCCAAAACTATACTTTCTGCAAGTTCTAAACTGACATTTAGAGGCCTATGAAATATTCTCCATTTGTTTGCCATAATACCGAAGGTACATTCAATATACCTGCGAGATCTTGACAATCGGTAGTTTAAAACTCTTTTAATATGAGACAATAATTTTCCAACGTATGGACACATGATGTGTTTCCACAGACCGAACGCATCATCTGATACAAAAACATGAGGAAATGGTGTAATGTCCAAATTTGAAATTGGTTTTGCCTGTGGAATATTCAATGTACCTTCTATGAGTTTTTTGTAAAATATTGATTCCTGGAAAACTGATGAATCATTACTTTTGCCATAGGAACCAACATCCACAAACAAAAAACGGTAGTTAGCATCACAAACAGCTAGTAGTACAATTGAATGAAAATGTTTGTAGTTGTAAAAAAGGGACCCTGAATCATTGGGTTGCACAATACGAACATGTTTACAGTCCAGTGCTCCAAGGCAGTTAGGAAAGTTGGCATACTTTAGAAAGTCGTTACTAACTTGTTCCCACTTGTCTTCTGTCATAGGCCGTATACAAATTGTTTTCAATTTGTTCCATATTACTGCACAAACTTGACGGATTATGTTCCCTATGGTTGACTTTCCTACTCTGTAATTGTAATGAAGTTCAGCAAAAGAACATCCTGTTGCCAGATACCTGGAAAAAACATGTTAATTTTTTACTGTGATAATTGACTACAAAGTTTACAAACTTTTTTTTAGGAACAACTTTGCATAAGAGATGGAAGAGTCTGCGTGACAATTTTGCCAGAGAATTAAGAAGAAGGAAGACCAAGTTATCAGACTCTGGAGCCAGCAGCTCTACTCGTTATATATATTTCTCACGGCTCCAATTTGTAGAAAATACAGTAAGTAATAAGGAGACTACCAGTAATCTTGATGACCGTGGCCAGGACACAGTCATCGTGGAGGAGGAGGAAGCAGCTACTGACAATTTGAACAGGCCTGAACAAAGTACCGAAAACCCAGTAAGTAAGGAAAAAATTAAGTTAAATCCAGTTGATAAACATTTTTCGGACATTTTAAACAAAAGTATTTTGCTAAGAGAACAAAGAGAAATGGAAAAAAGTAACGAAGATGAAGACAAACTCTTTTGTCTCTCTCTGAACAAGGAACTGAAGAAAGTGCCTGAACACGGTAAAATTAGAACGAAAATTCAGTTACTTGAAACAATACAAAGAGCCCTAGATTTCTACAACGCAACTGCGATTAATGAGACACGTGGACCTGTGCACTACCAACCATTCTCCAGTATGCAACATGGCCAAGTATACCCAGGTGCTTTTCCAGCCCAAGCTCCTCAGTCTCCACAAGTACCGGTCACCTCACAAGCAGGGTCTGAACATCAACAATTGCCGAATATACAATATAGCCAGGTACACTCAGGAGCTTTTCCAACACATGCAACTCAGACCCCACGACGACCACAAGAGGCCGCCTCACCAGCAGATAGTTGCACTTCTCTACAAAGTTCTGAAATATTGGATTTGTACTAAAACTGAAGGATTTTCTTTACTTTAAGAAAGAATAAAAATTTTAAATTGATGTCTTGTCAATTTATTATTTTATATACAATAATTTATACCGTACATGTAATATCAGTTTATAAATAAACTTACCTCAATGTGATTACGAGTTTCTCTTCTGGTGAAATACTATCCCTAACGCAGTTCCCACTACGAGCCAGGTCATCATGAACTATGTTCAATAACTCGTCGAAGGACGCAATCGACATTCTTAAGTAATTAAAAAACTTTGGCCCATGTTTTCTTAGATTTGGGTACAGAGTTACAAAAGATCCGTGAGTTAATTTGTCACGTAAAATCGGATGTACTCAGTACTGTCTTTGCCTTCGTCTCCGTTCTTTAAGCCTGCGGTGCATAATCCAAAGACATACTGCCTCTTCAACTTCCATGGCTGAACTGGAGTTCAACGCGGCGTCAACGCCGTACGTGTGTACACGCCACTTTCTCTGACGCGCGTTGCAACGCACGATGCAACGCTATCATGTGTACATAGCCGAACTCAACACCTTATCTTCTCTTCTGCTGTTTGCTGCACTCTCCTAGAAATGCACTTCACTGATGATCATTCTCCAACATTCCATGGTCATTGCGCATTCTGTCGGAGCCATCTGGAGAGGTCTGTACTTTAGTTTGTACAAATGTTGTCAGTGAATGGATTCCACTTTGTACCTCTTTGGAGGCAATAGTGGTCTGGGTGAAAATGACCTCAGCAATTACCATTTGCGACGTTTACCTACCACTAGGCAGGGTACTGACATAGCCGAACTCAACACCTTATCTTCTCTTCTGCTGTTTGCTGCACTCTCCTAGAAATGCACTTCACTGATGATCATTCTCCAACATTCCATGGTCATTGCGCATTCTGTCGGAGCCATGCTGGTCCTTAGAGGCCATCTGGAGAGGTCTGTACTTTAGTTTGTACAAATGTTGCCAGTGAATGGATTCCACTTTGTACCTCTTTGGAGGCAATAGTGGTCTGGGTGAAAATGACCTCAGCAATTACCATTTGCGACGTTTACCTACCACCAGGCAGGGTACTGACTTATGTTGAATTGACCACATTAATTCAACGACTTTGCACCCTTTTCTCCTGCATGGGTAATTCAATGCAAACAGTTAACTGTGGAGGAGTACCAATTCATCTTGGAGGAGCCTTCTAATTGACCAGCTTCTCACATACCGTGATCTGTGCCTCCTCAGTGGTGGTTTTCTTACCCACTTCAGTGCTGTCCATGGCAATTTTTCAGCTATCGATCAAACAAACATTTCCCCTAAGCTTGTGGCACCACTACATACACTCCTGGAAATGGAAAAAAGAACACATTGACACCGGTGTGTCAGACCCACCATACTTGCTCCGGACACTGCGAGAGGGCTGTACAAGCAATGATCACACGCACGGCACAGCGGACACACCAGGAACCGCGGTGTTGGCCGTCGAATGGCGCTAGCTGCGCAGCATTTGTGCACCGCCGCCGTCAGTGTCAGCCAGTTTGCCGTGGCATACGGAGCTCCATCGCAGTCTTTAACACTGGTAGCATGCCGCGACAGCGTGGACGTGAACCGTATGTGCAGTTGACGGACTTTGAGCGAGGGCGTATAGTGGGCATGCGGGAGGCCGGGTGGACATACCGCCGAATTGCTCAACACGTGGGGCGTGAGGTCTCCACAGAACATCGATGTTGTCGCCAGTGGTCGGCGGAAGGTGCACGTGCCCGTCGACCTGGGACCGGACCGCAGCGACGCACGGATGCACGCCAAGACCGTAGGATCCTACGCAGTGCCGTAGGGGACCGCACCGCCACTTCCCAGCAAATTAGGGACACTGTTGCTCCTGGGGTATCGGCGAGGACCATTCGCAACCGTCTCCATGAAGCTGGGCTACGGTCCCGCACACCGTTAGGCCGTCTTCCGCTCACGCCCCAACATCGTGCAGCCCGCCTCCAGTGGTGTCGCGACAGGCGTGAATGGAGGGACGAATGGAGACGTGTCGTCTTCAGCGATGAGAGTCGCTTCTGCCTTGGTGCCAATGATGGTCGTATGCGTGTTTGGCGCCGTGCAGGTGAGCGCCACAATCAGGACTGCATACGACCGAGGCACACAGGGCCAACACCCGGCATCATGGTGTGGGGAGCGATCTCCTACACTGGCCGTACACCACTGGTGATCGTCGAGGGGACACTGAATAGTGCACGGTACATCCAAACCGTCATCGAACCCATCGTTCTACCATTCCTAGACCGGCAAGGGAACTTGCTGTTCCAACAGGACAATGCACGTCCGCATGTATCCCGTGCCACCCAACGTGCTCTAGAAGGTGTAAGTCAACTACCCTGGCCAGCAAGATCTCCGGATCTGTCCCCCATTGAGCATGTTTGGGACTGGATGAAGCGTCGTCTCACGCGGTCTGCACGTCCAGCACGAACGCTGGTCCAACTGAGGCGCCAGGTGGAAATGGCATGGCAAGCCGTTCCACAGGACTACATCCAGAATCTCTACGATCGTCTCCATGGGAGAATAGCAGCCTGCATTGCTGCGAAAGGTGGATATACACTGTACTAGTGCCGACATTGTGCATGCTCTGTTGCCTGTGTCTATGTGCCTGTGGTTCTGTCAGTGTGATCATGTGATGTATCTGACCCCAGGAATGTGTCAATAAAGTTTCCCCTTCCTGGGACAATGAATTCACGGTGTTCTTATTTCAATTTCCAGGAGTGTAGATCACTACACGACGACTTCTTGACAGTGACCACTTTTTGATCACCCTGGCGTTTCCTTGCCACCTCCAGACATACCAGCTAACATGTTTGGCACTTCACAGAGTCATCTGGCCTTTGTATGCCTCTGCAGTTGCATTCGCCGCCTCTCTGTCGGTTTATTTTGATGAGGTCATGCAAGGCGTCCCAGACGCGCGATCATCCATCCACTGAATCTGCTGTTCCCCTAGCTACAGATCCCTATGGCCAGTGTAATGGAGTACCAAAGACATTTCAACAGCTATTTAATATCACCCACAAGGCCTGAAACGATTCCAACGACTTCCTCCGCAGACCAGCCTTATCACTTTTCAACCACTTGGTGCCAGGGCCCACTACATAATGAACACACTAAGAAGGAATACTAGGAGCACTGCGTCTCCTCCCTGGAGTTGTATCCCGCTTCATCTGAGGTGTGAGTCAAGCTCCATGGTCTTATGAGCCAACAACGATCAACATCTGTCCTGTTTCTTGTCATACATGGTGGTCTCTGTACCAGTTCAGTGGTTCTTGCAGAACACCTTGCGAGCCACTGTGCGACAACATCGATGTCCTCTTCCTATCCGGGTGCCTTTGTACTGCAGAAGCAACAAGTTGAAGACGTCCCCTTACGTATCACACCTCCCCAAGCTTAATACTATGATGAAGCCTTCATTGACTGAGAACTAATTCAGGCTCTTTCTTCATCTCACAACACAGCTCCAGGCCCTGATACAACTCGCAATCGTATGATCCAACACCTGAATGTTCGTCAGTGGCAACATATACTCAGTGGCTTCAACCGTATTTTGTTCCAAGATTCCTTCCTTTTGCAATGGCGGATACAGGGATTAGTGAACACAAGGTCATTGTAACGAGGCTCAAAACCATATCAACCAAAACCACTAAAAATAAACGCAAAATATATCTATTTAAAACAGCAGATAATTATTCGCTTGATGCCTTCCTAAGAGAGCGTCCCCATTCCTTCCAAGCTAATTATGTAAGTGTAGACCAGATAAAGCTCAAATTCTAAGATACACTATCGACAACGATAGATAGATCCATACCGCATAAGTTAATAAGAGACGGGACTGATCCACCATGGTATACAAAACACGTCAGAACACTGTTGCGGGAGCAACGAAAAGAGCATGCCAAATTCAGAAAACGCAAAATCCCCAAGACTGTTTAAGTTTCACGGAAGTTCGAAATTTAGTGCAGACGTCAATGCGAGATGATTTTAATAGTTTCCACAATAAAACGTTGTCTCAAAATATGGTAGAAATCCCAAAGAGATTCTAGTCATATGTAAAGTACACCAGTGGCAAAAAACAGTCAATACCGTCACTGCGCGATAGCTATGGAAATGTTACCGATGATGGCGCCACTAAAGCAGAGTTACTAAATACAGTTTTCCGTAATTCCTTCACGAAAGAAGACGAAGTAAATATTCCAGAATTCGAAACCAGGACAGCTGTTAGCATGAGTGACATAAAAGTAGATATCTTAGGTGTTGCGAAACAAATCACTTAAGAAAGGCAAGTCGTCCGGTCCAGACGGTATACTAATCAGGTTCATTTCAGAGTATCCAGACGCAATAGCGCCTTTCTTAGCAAGCATATACAACCACTCACTTGACGAAAGGTCTGTTCCTAAAGACTGGAAAGTAACACGGGTCACACCAATATTCAAGAAAGGAAATAGGAGTAACCCATTGAATTACAGACCAATATCACTGACCTCAATTCGCAGTAGGATTTTGGAGCATACACTGTACTCGAACATTATGAATCACCTTGAAGAAAATGACTTATTGATACATAACCAACACGGATTCAGAAAATATCCATGAAGTAATGAGTGCTGTCGACAAGGGATATCAGATCGATTCCATATTCCTAGATTTCCAGAAGGCTTTTGATTCCGTTCCTCACAAGCGACTATTAATCAAATTGCGTGCATATGGAGTATCGTCTCAGTTGTGCGACTGGATTCGTGATTTCCTCTCAGAGAGGTCACATTTCGTAGTGATAGACGGTAAATTATCGAGTAGAACAGAAGTGATATCTGGCGTTCCGCGAGGTAGTTTCATAGGCCCTCTGTTCTTCCTGATTTACATAAATGATATAGGTGATAATCTGAGCAACCCCCTTAGATTGTTTGCAGATGATACTGTAATTTACCGTCTAGTAAAATCATCAAACGATCAATTCCAATTAAAAAATGATCTAGAGAGAATTCTGTATGGTGCGAAAAGTGGCAATTGGCACTAAACAAAGAAAAGTGCGAGGTCAGCCACATGGGTACTAAAAGAAATCCGATAAATTGTGGGGCCGGCCGGTGTGGCCGAGCGGTTCTAGGCGCTTCAGGCTGGAACTGCGCGACCGCTACGGTCGCAGGTTCGAATCCTGCCTCAGGCATGGATAGTGCTCAGAGCCATTTGAACCATTTTTGAACCATAAATTTTGGGTATACGATAAATCGCACTAGTCTAAGGGCTGTCAATTCGACTAAATACCTAGGAATTACAATTACGAGCAACTTAAACTGGAAAGACCACATAGGTAATATTGTGGGAAGGCGAAACAAAGACAGCGCTTTGCTGGCAGAACTCTTAGAAGATGCGACAAACCCACTACAGAGACAGACTACATTACACTTGCCCGTCCTCTGCTGGAATATTGCTGCGCGGTGTGGGATCCTTACCAGGTAGGATTGACGGAGGACATCGAAAAGGCGCAAAGAAGGGCAGTTCGTTTCGTGTTATCACGCAATAGGGCTGAGGGTGTCACTGATATGATAAGCGAGTTGGGGTGGCAGTCACTGAAACAAAGGCGGTTTTCTTTGCGGCGAGATCTATTTACGAAATTTCAGTCACCACCATTCTCTTCCGAATGCGAAAATATTTTGTTGATACCCACCTACGTAGGGAGAAATGATCATCATAATAAAATAAGAGAAATAAGAGCTCGAAAGGAAAGATTTAGGTGTTCCTTTTTCCCATGTGCCATTCGAGAGTGGAATGGTAGAGAAGTAGTATGAAAATGGTTCTATGAACCCTCTGCCAGGCACTTAAGTGTGAATTGCAGAGAAACCATGTAGATGTAGATGGTGAGATAACGTAGTTGTCCCAGTCCTTAAGCCACGCAAGAAACCAATGTACAGTCACTGGCCGATTAGCCTGACCAGTATACTATGTAAGTTGCTTGAAAGGTTGGTTGCAAATTATGCTAGGTTCTCTAATCTTGGAACCTTTTTTTTCCGTCTATCAGTCTGATTTCTGGGAGGAACGATCCACAACTAACCGTCTGCTTAGGTTGGTAGCAGCAATCTGGAGGGCATTTTCTAAATCCGAACACCTTATCGCAGTCTTTTTTTGATCTGCGTAAGGCATATGACACAGCTTGGAGACATCACGTTTCACTTACCCTCCGCGACCGATCTTTATTCGTCAGTTTTTATCCGACCTGTTGTTCTGGGTTAGAGTCGGCACTTCACTCGGCTCCCCATGGGTCAAAGAGAACGGCATCCCACACAGCTCCGTGTTGAGTGTCACTCTTGTCCTCACTGCCATTAATGGACTAGTGACCTGCGATGGGCTGCTGGTCACCCCTGCATCGCATATCGACCATTTTTGCATTTGGTACAGCCCCCACTCGGTAGCCTCTACTGAACGCCAGCTCCAAGGTACCATCAGGCAGATCTATGCATGGGCTCTTTACCATGGTTTCCACTTCTCTCCAAAGAAAACGTAGGTCATATATCTCTGCCATCGTACCATGGTCCATACTGAACCAGAACTTTACTTACATACCCAGAACCGTTTCTTGGGCCTCCTTTTTAGTAAAACGTTGAGATGGCTGCCCTGTATTCGCCACCTGAAGACTAGCTGCATTCAGAAATTTAACACTCTCTGCTTCATTGCCCACACATCTTGGTGTGCAGACCGTACTACTCTTATCCATATTTACCGGACTCTGTTTTCGTCGTGACTAGACTCTGGTGGCCAGGTTTATGGCTCGGCAGTTCCTTTAGCTTTGAAACTATTAGACCCATTCCATCATAGTGGCGTGTGTCTGACCAGTGGTGCGTTTCAGATTAGTCCCGTGGAAGTGAGGGGGGTCTTCCCTCTTCAGATTCGACAGTATCAGCTCTTTTCCTCCCATGCAGTCACCATTCGACAATTCCCTCATCATCCCACATACCCTACCCTCAGGTACAATTAGCAGTTGGAATGTGCCTCGCTTCCCTCTTCCAAGATCTCCATTTCACATCCTTGGACTGTACTCCTTATTTCTTTCTCAGGTACTCACCCTTGGATGGCGCCTAGGTCATAGATTAGGACAGATCTCTTCTAAGCTCCTAAAGTCTCTGTTAAACGTCTGATCTTTTGGCATCTGTCACGTCCAGTTCTTTAAGAGTTCCAGTGTGCTGCCATCTTTTACGCCAACAGCTATAAAGGTGGGTAGTAGATGGGATATGCTTTTACGTCTGCTGCAAGTATGGAACGTCATTCGCTAATGGGGACATTTAGTGTTTTTACGGCGGAACTGCCGGCCGGTGTGGCCGTGCGGTCTAGGCGCTTCAGTCTGGAACCGCGTGACCGCTCCGGTCGCAGGTTCCAATCCTGCCTCGGGCATGGATGTGTGTGATGTCCTTAGGTTAGTTAGGTTTAATTAGTTCTAAGTTCTAGGCGACTGATGACCTCAGAAGTTAAGTCGCATAGTGCTCAGAGCCATTTGAACCATTTGAACGGCGGAACTGACAGCCATTAGCAGAGCCTTCCACTTTATTAAATGGGCCTGCCTTGACCATGTTTTAATATGTACTCACTCAACGACCAGTCTCCATGTTTTTGACCAATGTTATTCTTGACAACCATTGGTCTGCTATTCATGACCGCCTGTTTGACCTTCGTCGTGCTACCTGCTCTGCTGTCTTCCTCTGGGTCCCAAGTCATTTGCGTATCCCTGGGAATTAGCTGGCTGACCGTTTGACTAGAGCAGCACATACTCGCTCACCGTTCGTTTTGCCCATCCCAGATGCGGGTTCCCATAAGATCTCTGTTCACTCTGAAATGGAACGACATCTGGTGAGCCACGGCCCTATCTAACAAACCCTGCACACTCAAGGAGACTACTACAGCATGGCGCTCTTCCTTCCGCTTCTTCCAGAAGGGATCCACAGTCCTATGTCGTCTCCACATCGGTCATACGAGGGTCACCTATAGTTTTATTTTTCGTAACTAGCTACCCTAACATTGTGGCTGTGGAAACTTGCAGACAGTAGCTCTCAACTTGGGGGAATGCTCCTTCTTTTGGTCCTCTGTGCTAAATATAGTCTTCCAGACTCATTGCCTTTTATGTTGGCGGAAGATTCGCGGACGGCTGACCTTGTTCTCAGCTTTCCTGGTGAAAGGTGGCAGGGTGATTGCGAAAGAGGCGTCTCGCACTGTTCGCTAGATCTGGGGGCTTCTTGACCCTACCGCCTACTGTTTAGCAATCTTTTGCTGTGTTTTAATTGCTTTTAGATTCTGTTTACCTCCTTTCTGGTGCACCAAATTTTCTATTATAGATGTTGCACTCTGTTCAGTATTGGGCGCTCTTGACTGCAATGGATTAGGAGTGGGACAGCTGTGGGTAGGACATTTTCTGTCGCGTGCTGAGTCCTGTAGACGTCCACCTGCTGACTTCTATATTTCGGTCATCTTCCTTTTATTACTGATTGTACAACAGATGTCCATTACGTTTTTAGCATTCTCACTTTACTGTATGAACCTCCCGACTAGATCACAAAACATTCTCAGTGGAAGTCTACTTCTATATGCACCATCCTTGGACTCATGACCTTGTTGGTTGGTCCCTTATCCCCCCCCCCTCCCCAACCAACCAACGAACCAGGCAGTCTGGGATCTGTACCAGATAAGGTGCTAGAGGAAACAGAGAAGATTCAAAGAAAAGCATCATGAAGATGCTCAGCCAACTCCAGTGGTACGCGCTACAAGAGAGGCGTTATGCATCACGGTCTGGTTTACTGTTAAAATTCCGAGATCGTACGTTCCTAGAAGTTCCAAGCAATATATTGCTTCCTCCTACGTATATCTCATGGAAAGACCATGGATACGTAAAATTAGAGAGATTCGAGCTCTCATAGGGAAGTCACCCACTATCATTCTTCCAGCGTACGATTTGTTCCTGGAGGAGGCAACAGCCCCTACGTATATCTCATGGAAAGACCATGGATACGTAAAATTAGAGAGATTCGAGCTCTCATAGGGAAGTCACCCACTATCATTCTTCCAGCGTACGATTTGTTCCTGGAGGAGGCAACAGCCGCCCCCGCCTCCCCCCTCTGCACCACATGCACACGCCATCAGGCGACCTGCTGTATATAGATGTTGATGTAGATCAGAAGCATTCTTTTCCCCCGAGTTCAGTTCAAAATTTTTTAAAATAATTTGTCTGTTAAGAACATGTAAATCTGATGCACAAAGCATCTTAGTTATAGAATAAAATTTCGCCTCTTAGCGTTGTTATCACCGTTCACCTATATCTCCACGATTAATCCTGATTAATTGGTGTACCAGTTGACTGCTTGTTTCAGAGCTGTAATTAGGATCCAGTATGATGCTTCCTGGGCTACATGGAATGAGATCTCTTTCTCTGTACTCCAAATTTCAAAGAAATTGGTGGGCAGGATGTGTGTGTAGCTACACTCTTTCTTTGTCCTTATTCTTAGCAGATATGTAGTAAAATTCGTAGCGAATAGTTAACAGCTGCATTGTCTGAATTCTAGAATCCAGGGAGCTATGCACTCGTTAGTGGCATCATTTCAGAAAAGACATCACCTGCGTCTTCTTCAGAAGACCTAGCATACGATGGACGTCTCCACATCGTTATGTGAGCTTCTCTCTCTCTCTCTCTCTCTCTCTCTAAGAGTTTTAGGTACCTACAGTTTGGTGACATTCTGTTACATGAATTCGGCAAAGCGATTAATTTATTTCAAGACAGTGTTTTAACTTCTGCTGTCCTTGCTGTTCCGCTTAAAAATATGGATTCCACAGCAGTTAGAGCGCCTTTAGGACTCGTTTCTCGGTGGCAGTCTTTTTCTTCCAATTTTTCAGACATACCAATAACGACTGATGAACAGATCAATTTCTGCATGTCCTTATTAACCAAACAAGTTTTTTCTTTTTGTTTAGGGGATTAACTATTGTGATTCCCCAACTCAACACACCTGTTCAAATGGTTCAAATGGCTCTGAGCACTATGGGACTCAACTGCTGAGGTTATTAGTCCCCTAGAACTTAGAACTAGTTAAACCTAACTAACCTAAGGACATCACAAACATCCATGCCCAAGGCAGGATTCGAACCTGCGACCGTAGCGGTCTTGCGGTTCCAGACTGCAGCGCCTTTAACCGCACGGCCACTTCGGCCGGCCCTCAACACACCTGTGCAGGAACCGTGTCTTTAATTCCTTGTTCAATTTTTACTAACTGCGGTTTGATAAGTCTTATAGGCGATGTGGTCCTCGGAAGCGATACAATAAGATATTTGATGGTGCCGTAGACCGCGAAGCGCGAGTGTGAATGTTATTCCTGCATCCATAAGCTGAAGAAAGTATCTTTATACCGAGATTGTGAAAAATATTGTTTCAGCAATAATTTTTTGTGTTCGCTGGCATATAAGTACATTGTATAGTTACAGGATACTTGTTTAGAAACTCTATAGTCGATCTCGAAGAGTGAAAGGAGTCTGGCGTTGATGACGAGGAGGCGAATGTATTCTCCTTGGCTTTTCCCCAGTGGCCTGGACTCCTTGCAGGGGCCAGGTCGCTGCGTACTGGGGCACGTATCGATTTCTGTTTCGACGGCGTCTATGACCGCTCCTCACATAAGTAACGTCGTGCATTCCGCTTTCCTGTCACTCCGAACTCTGAAACTCTCTGTACCTACATCATGTAACAGTTGCATTACAAAACTTGCTACATTCTGGCAGCCTTCTATTGTACATACACTTGAGAGCACAAAGGGTTACTGTGACCGAAATTTGAATTACTCGTTCTGTCATCCTGGAGCCTTTACGGAGTTTACTCATAAAAACACACTTGTGATTGTGAGTATAATGCAGGGAGTTATGCCGTATTCACCCTTAGAACGAGGCATACACACACTAAAAAGATACGACGAAATCTGCTCCGTGTCATTCCCGGGATTTCGGATGTGGAAAAGGCACTTGAAGTCGTGAGGTGGAGTCAGGGGCGGAACAACAGTAAGAAAATCTGAATATTGTAGCTCTTACTATAGTGACTTCGTACTTAAGTGACGCAGTCGACGCGCACTATAAACTACATGACATGGAGAAGGGTACAATAACCCTTCAGCAGTTGTTTTTTGTTTACCAGCGTCAACTTGTTTCATCTACAGAACTCACGGTTCCCAATAAATTGGTAAAACGTGTCCTCGTGGAAGGCCAGTTTGGATTCTAGAGAAGTGCGGTAACATTCGAAGCAATACTGACCTCACGATTTATCTTAGAAGGCTAGTTAAGAAAGGCAAATCTACGTTTATAGCATTTGTAGATGTAGAGTAAGTTTTTGACAACGTTGGCTGATATTCGCTCTTTGAATTCTGAAGATAGTAGGGGTAAAGTACAGCGATCGCAAAGTTGTCTGCAACCTATACGGAAACCAGACTGCAGCTGCATGAGGCGAAGGACATGAAAGGGAAGCCGTAGTGGAGAAGTGATCAAGACAGCGTTGTGGCCTATCCACGACGTTAGTTCATCTGTAAGTTGAACAAGCACTAAAAGAAACCAAGAATAAATATGTAAAGTGGAAGTAAAGTTCAAGGTGGAGAAATAAAAAATGAAAAGTAATGGGGATTAGCGATTAACTTCACATCGAAAATGAGGTCATTAGAGACGGAGCACAAGCTCGAAATAGGAGGAAGGAGGAGGCAGGACATCGGCCATGCTCCTTCAGACGAACCGCGCCACTTTCCTCCTTAGACGATTTAGGGAAACCATGGGAAACCTATATTTGGATGTTCGGACAGGGTGCTGAACCCGTCGTCCTCCCAAACGCGTGTTCAGTGTGCTGACCGCTGCACCACCTCGCTAGGGAGAAACCAGCGGAAAATGCTCCTATCGGAGGACAAGTATTACGAGTATATTCCTGTTTATTTTAAAAGACTGACTGAAAAGTGGGGTACCAGCTGCCTCCTCCTATCTTCTTCAGCACCTTTAAAATGTTTCCCAAAAATTTTGGCATGTAAACATATTCGTAATTTTTTTTTTTTTTTTGCATGCAACTAACGTCAAACTCTCACAAGCTCCCCAAGCTCCCCAAGCTCCCCAAGCTCCACTGGCTATAACTAACACCCACTGGTCCACCCATTCCTAGTTTTCCTTTCTCACTCAATCGTTCAGACCAAGTCATTATCATCATCTCTTTGTGCCTCTCTATCATTGTCTCCTGTGTCACGCCACAGTTGCCTTCGTTCTGTCTTACTACTACACTCTCCTCTCACAGGCACTGTCTCGCCGAGCGGTTCTAGGCGCTTCAGTCTGGAACTGCGCGACCGCTACGGTCGCAGGTTCGAATCCTGCCTCGGGCGTGGATGTGGGTGATGTCCTTAGGTTTGTGAGGTTTAAGTAGTTCTAAGTTCCAGGGGACTGATGACCTCAGATGTTAAGTCCCATAGTGCACAGAGCCATTTGAACCATTTTTTTTTCTTTGGTCACTGTCTCCCTCTAGCTCTCTCTTACTGCCAATATCTCATTTCCTCCTCCCCACTACTGCTGTCTCTTCACACTGTCACTATATCTCTTGCCTTTGTCGTTATCATATACTCTGTCTCTCATTATCATTGCCTCTCACCCACTTCCACTTCCTCTTTCTCCTTATTCCCCCCCCCCCCCTCCCGCAACACTGTCTCTTTCACTCTTTAGCACTGTTATGTCATTTTGAACTACATTCCACTGTCACTTGTCCCTCTCTTTCTTCCGCACTGCCATTGTCTCCTTTGCTCCTCCCATAACATAACCACTGTCTACTAACTTCCAGTACGTATTACCTTTCCGTCTCTTTGCCGCTGCCACTGTCTTCTTCTCTCTCAGCATAAAAAACCACGAACATGTTTGCATGTCAATATTTTTAGAAAAATTTTAAAAGGTGTTAAAAAGGTAGAATGAGGCAGCTGGTACTCCACTTTTCAGTCAGGGTCTTTTAAATAAACAAGAAGATATTCGCATTTTTGTGCTCCGATTGGAGCATTTTTCTGCTGGTTCCCTTCTTTTCCCTTGTGCACCAGAGCATGTAATTCAAATCAAAAGAAATGTATTGGTCAGTATAATTAAGATAGTTTATTTACGTGAAACTGAAATAACGAAAAATCAAGCTTACACCTCATACCGGATTTTAAGTATAATAAAAAATTTGCATGTGCTTCAGTACTACAACGTGGGATTCCCAGATAATAACGGAGATACTTTAAGCACATTTCTCCGTGCTACGTCACTTTATAACCTACGTTTTTGCCTCACGCCAGTTTTTACGTGACTGTTGTACAAGTAGGGTAACTTTGAACCTCTGTATCTCGGAAACGGATAAAAGTATGAAGAAAAGTTTGAAGGCTGTTCGAGATCGGGATCTTACAAGGCAACCTCCCCATCGCACCCCCCTCAGATTTAGTTATAAGTTGGCACAGTGGATAGGCCTTGAAAAACTGAACACATATCAATCGAGAAAACAGGAAGAAGTTGTGTGGAACTATGAAAAAAATAAGCAAAATATACAAACTGAGTAGTCCATGAGCAAGATATGCAACATCAAGAACAATGGTCCCGTGGTTAGCGTGAGCAGCTGCGGAACGAGAGGTCCTTGGTTCAAATCATTCCTCGAGTTGAAAGTTTACTTTCTTTATTTTCACAAAGTTATGATTTGTCCGTTCGTTCATTGACGTCTCTGTTCACTGTAATAAGTTTAGTGTCTGTGTTTTGCGACCGCACCGCAAAACCGTGCGCTTAGTAGACGAAAGGACGTGGCTCTCCAATGGGATCCGAAGACATTTGATCGCAAGGTCATAGGTCAACCGATTCCTCCACAGGAAAACACGTCTGGTATATTCTATACGACACTGGTGACGGCATGTGCGTCGCATGACAGGAATATGTTGTCGACCCACCTAACTTGTGCACTTGGCGAATGGATAAAAAGATTCTTCTACCTTGCCCGATTTAGGATGTGACAATCACTCCCAAAAAAGTGATGAAAAGACTAGAGTTTGTCACAGAAACTGCAACAAACGAATGCAACAGTTTCACAGGCGCACAATTTTCCCTGTGCTCTGCAAACGATATGTTTTTAAGGTTTTCAAATTTTTCCGCGTGTAGACCGTCAAATCCTGCATATGTCCAAGCAATTCTGAACATGTCCTGGAATTTTGGAGAGCAAAGATGATTGTGTGTGAGTGCCCGAACTTTGATAATTGTCTGAAAATAAAAAATTAAAGTTTCGACTCGAGGGAAGATCTGAACCAAGGACCTCTCAGTCCGCAACTGCTCACGCTAACCACGAGACCACGGCGCTCCTGAGCTCAAACTCTCCTTGTTGTTGCATATCTTGAGCATGGACTACTCAGTTTGTATATTTTGCTTATTTTTTTCATAGTTCCACACAACTTCTTCCTGTTTTCTCGATTGATCTGTGTTCAGTTTTTCAAGGCCTATCCACTTGCCAATTTATAACTAAATCTGAGGGGGGTGCGATGGGGAGGTTCCCTTGTTAGGAACATATCGTAAAAATTATAGCTGTTTGGTGTGCATAGCCGCCTCGCAATCCGCGGCTGGGTTTTGGTACCCAAAAAACAAGTTTTTAGGGTGTTTCTCGATAACGGATAAAAACGGGAAATTGTTCTTCTAGATAAATGTCTATAAAATATACCTTTAAATTTGAAAATTTGCTGTGGTTATTTATTATTTAGATTTCGCCTTACACCAGATGTTACGTGTAGAAGTAGGATAACTTTGAAGCTCTGCGTCTTGGAAACGGGTAAAGATCTCAAGAAAATTTTCAAGGTTGTTCGAGCGGGCTGGTATTTTTTTCCGCTGGTGATGGCGAAAATGTAATGAAAAAGCTTTTTGTAGGGTTTTCCGAGAAACCCATCATGAACTAAAGGTGCCTCTATAAATCCCATCAAACCCACTGCAGATCACATCAAATGCAAAAAGAACCAACCGATTTGCTTCATTTGTCTAAGCAGGAGGAAGCGTGTAATATCCATACTTTGACCCTGTACTGTAGGACAGTGACACTAAGACGATCCTTCTGTTGGGTATAAAAATGATCCCTATCGCAAGGGCTATCGGAAACACTTGACCCTTTCTTTTTATCGCCAATAGAACCCAAGGTATGGTCACCAGAAAATTCCCCTTTTATGCACTGTGTTTTGGAACATATTACGTACTCATGCTGTCCAATGCGTAACGATAAAAATTTTCAGACTTGTCAACTTTGGAGAACAGTTCAATGAATTGAATATTGTCATGAAGGAGGCTGTAAGATGAACATTAACAGAAACAGAACAACAGTAATGGAATGTAGTTGACTTAAATAACGAGCTGCGGATAGAATTAGATTAGGAAACGAGATACTAAAAGTAATAGATGAGTTTTGTTATTACGATTTAGTGGGTAACGTTGGAGGCTCCATAGCGCTATTCGCGGACGATGCTGTTCTCTATAGGACTGTAGGGAAGACCTGCAGAGGACCGACGTCTGGTTGAGGGACAGGCAGTTGACCGCGAACGTAAATAAATGTAAGGTATTGGACATAAATATGCGAACTTGTCCACTACTGTTCTGTTATACTGTATGCTATATCACTGTAAATAGTGATGCTTCAAAAGGTTCAAATGGCTCTAAGCACTATGATACTTAACGTCTGAGGTCATCAGTCTCCTAGACTTAGAACTACTTAAACCTAAATTAACCTAAGGACATCACAAACATCCATGCCCGAGGCAGGATTCGAACCTGCGACCGTATCAGCAGCGCCTTTCCGGATTGAAGCGTCTAGAACCGCTCGGCCACAGCGGCCGGCCGTAAACAGTGACAACCATAAAACACCTAGCAGTGACCATCTCGAACCACCTAAGTCCTGGAGACAATGCCAGATTAGGAGAATGTTAAGGAAACGTAATTCATCCACAAAATTGACTTTCAAAACACTTCTTCCACCGATTCCTGAGTATTCCTCATCAGCCTTTGACCTGTACCAAGTTAGATTAATAGAAAACACAAAATATTCAACGAAGAGCAGAGAGGTTCGTCAGGGCATCGTTTAGCCGGCGAGTGGCAGGCGTTACAAGAGAGGCATTTGCATCACAAAGAGGTTCACTGTTGAAATATCGAGAGCGTACGCTCGAAGAGGAGTCGAGAAACGTATTACTTCCTCCTATATAAGTCTCGCGAAATGACCACGACTAGAGTGTGAAGAGCTCATATGGAGGTTTATCGCCAGTCGTTCTTTCCAAGTACCATTCGTGAATGGAATAGAAAAGGGGTGGGGGTGGGGAGGAGGGGTAACAGTGGTCCACAAACTACTCTTCGTCACACATCGTTAAGTTGGCTTTCTGAGCGTAGATCAAGGTATAATCCACATACAGTCATGGCGATAGGCTTTCGGAATCGCTTCTTACTGAAACGTCTTGTGATCTGATCGACAGTCGTTTAACTAGAGATATTGTATCTCCGACTTGTCTTACGGTTATAGCTCTCAGAGAACACAGCTGTAAGTCTGATATTCTCTGACCAATGGTTCTGCCAGACTGGCCACCAGGGTCACCGTACTTCCTTCTGTCATATAACTGTTTGTGGTGCTATATGAAAAGTCAAATTTGCAGGTGTCAAATGAACTCTACACATGACTCATCATTCACATTGTAAACTTCATCCCCACCCCCCCCCCCTCCATAAAAATGGTTTCAGAAGAGCAATCCTTAATATTGTGCAGCAATTGTGGTCAGTGGTTGGAAGGAAGATTAGGATTCGACACCTCATCGACAACGGTGTCATTATAGACCGAGCACAAGCTGAGATTGGGGAGGAGTAAGAAAGAGAATAGACGTGTTCTTTTTATAGGAAACATCCCGCCATTTACCTCATGTCATTTACGGAAACCATAGAAAATCGGAAACTTATGGGAATTTTCAGCTGCAGTCGTGTCGAATTTATGTGCCATGTCTTAATCAGTGCATCCTCTAGCTTGGTGCGAAGTCGATAATGGACGTTAAAAAAAGATCTAAAACGGTTGAACATGGATTACAGAGGATATTTGTGTGCCCTTCACAATTTTAGTGAGATTTCTTTTATGCTTAAAATTAAGACAGCTGTAAAGCAGTCCTCACAGAGGACAGGGCAGCTAATGTAGACGTGGACGCGGGCGGCTCATCAGACTTCATGGGATAGCGCCGTCGGCATACAGGACGAGCTGGTTAACGTGATTTTATGCTCTCAGCACTCTCCAGAGGCAGTTGTCGGCTTTATTTGGCATGCAAAGCACACAGTTTGTGTACGAAAATGGACGTGTGAAGAACTCCTATGTTTATTCTATTAAGATGCACTTTTCTTTCCTTGTCCATGGACACGCTGAACCAATTGATAGTATATGCAAAACTGTCTTGAAATCATTCATAATGTGAGACGCTTTCCTTAGTCACTACTGCACTTGTTTACTGTAGCAACGCCACCGCGTATTTCCGAAAACGGCCACGGGAGGCCAAATGCAATAACATCGTAGTCGGCTAGTAGTTGTGGTGTTCTGTCTGTAATATACATAAATAAAATATTCACTATCCAAAAATGGTTCAAATGGCTCTGAGCACTATGGGACTTAACATCGGAGGTCATCAGTCCCCTAGAACTTAGAACTACTTGAACCTAACTAACCTAAGGACATCACACACATCCATGCCCGAGGCAGGATTCGAATCTGCGACCGTAGCGGTAGCGCGGTTTCAGACTAGAACCGCTCGGCCACACCGGCCGGCTCACTATCCATGAACATGAAATAAGACTAAAAGGAAAGACACATATCCAGTCAGTAAAGACAACCTTTAAAAAGTTTACAAAATCGAACAAACTCAGCTCCTGACAGAGAGCTCACAAAACAGATAGAGAGGAACACGAACCCGCGACTCACTGTGACTCCCCTATCAACTACGCTACGACGAAGTTATGCAGTGAGCGACCTTGTATTTTCTGTTACAGTCTTCTGACGGTTTATTCGCATATTCATAGGATGAAAGTTAGAACATAAAACGCCGGCCGGAATGGCCGTGCGGGTCTAGGTGCTACAGTCTGGAGCCGCGTGAGCGCTACGGTCGAAGGTTCGAATCCTGTCTCGGGCATGGATGTGTGTGATGTCCTTAGGTTGGTTAGGTTTAAGTAGTTCTAAGTTCTAGGGGACTGATGACCTCAGATGTTAAGTCCCATAGTACTCAGAGCCATTTGAACCATTTTTGGACGTGACGAAATGCCCCATCAACATGAAAAAGCAGGAAGCGACGCGTCAGCGTTAGCTAATTCGTGCCATATGACGACTGCTTAACTGTTAAGACCTGGACAATAAACAGAACAGACAAGATTAGAAAGGAGCCGGCCGGAGTGGCCGTGCGGTTTCTAGGCGCTGCAGTCTGGAACCGAGCGACCGCTACGGTCGCAGGTTCGGATCCTGCCTCCGGAATGGATGTGTGTGATGTCCTTAGGTTAGTTAAGTTTAATTAGTTCTACGTTCTAGGCGACTGATGAACTCAGAAGTTAAGTCGCATAGTGCTCAGAGCCATTAGAAAGGAAACTTCTGACATGTGGAGCTGCAGACGCGTGCAGATTGAATAGGTAGATCGAATGACTATTGGGAGGTACTGAATCCAACTGGGGAAAACAGAAATTTATGGCAGAACTTGACTAAAAGGAGAGATCGGTTGACAGGACACTTTCTGAGGTATCAACGAATAGTTAAGTTGGTAATAGAGGGAAGTGTATTGAGGGTGGGGAGGTAAAAATTGTAGAGGGAGACCAAGGCTTGACTAAAATAAGCAAGTTCAAGTAGATGTAGGCTGCAGTAGTTATTCACAGATGAAGAGGCTTTTTCAGGAGAGACTAGCGCGGAGAGCTGCATCAAACCAGTCTTCGGACTGAGGGCAGATACAACAACAGCAACACATCTCACGCCAACATAACATTTACCATAAAAATTTTGAGTGTCAAGTCGTGTCAAAATCAAACGAAAAACATATTTTGTTACAGAATCCTCATCCAACACCGTCTGTTTCTCTTCCGTTTCATTCACCTTCCTACGTATTTCTGGTAACTGTAGCACATGTTCCCCACATGCTTCGTTTTTCGATACATTTATATAAAACTTTTTTTCTCAATTCGTTCTACGATCTTCCTTTAACGTTCCGTTAACGGGTTGACACCACTACAATTTCTCTGTTCTTGGAGAAACTTTATCAGTGTTAATATCATTTTACATTTATGTTCTCACGAACACTTATTTCAACGTGTATTTTCTAAGCTAATTTTCCGTCAATATAGTCTCGTCTTTGCACATCCTCATAAAGTCCTGGCTTACCCTCAATCTGAACGCTATAGTAAGTTTTTGCTCGTCTCATTCAGCAGATGTTCTTCTTTCCTTCGTGGGCGGAACTTAACGGCGTCACTCTCAGCCCTTAACTTTTACACCCTTTGCACCTACTTCTCACTTCCTTCATTCCTTCTGGAACGCAAAAAGTTTAGTCGTAAATGTGATGAGCTACTTAAATGTCCAGTCCCCCGAGACTGGAGCACTCGACTTCTCCACAGACAGTTTTTCTCAGTTCGTACTGTGTTTTATCTGCAGCGTACGTTCTGTAATGAAACTTCGTTTTTCAGCTTCGTAGTACCACGTTTATCTACATCATATTGGTGACGTTGACTTGTGGTTTTCTGGGCTTTAGCATAACAATGATCATGTTGGCGACTCGTAGCAACAGATTATTGTGTTCACATTTTTTCTGTCCTAGATGTCAAATAATCTTCATGATATTAAGTAGCTCTGTTTTTTGCAGTGGTGGATACATATGAGAGGGCGGGGCCGCCAGCATTGCCACCCGCGCCGTGCCCGCCAATCAGCCAGCACGCTATTCGTTTCTTTTTTCAGTCGACTCGACTGAATCGAGTTATCGAATAGTTGTATCTTCCTATGTAGCACGTTCCATCGTATGTTAATCGAAGAGATTGTTCAATACAAGCAAACGAGAATAAACGCCCTTAATGATCGTGATTCTGTTATGCAAGCGTTGTCTGTTTGTCCTAGATCTGACAATCCTACTTTGCGCATGCGGTACAAAATATTTGCTTGTCTACCTACATCTATTGTTACAGTAGAAAGAAGTTTTTCAACATTGCGGCGTACAAAGACATGGCTGAGGTCGACAATGAAGGAGGAGCGACTTAATGGCTTAGCTCTGTTCAACACTCACCTTGACATTGATTGTCCCATTGACGATGTAATTAACCATTTTGCCAGGAAGAATACGCGCATGGAATTCATCGTTTAAGTAAGAGAACCACAAATGTAACTTTTTTATATCATAAAATGGCATTGTCTTGTATAAGTGTAATCAGTTTAGATGATACTTTCTTAAACTTTGCATATGACTGGATTATTTTTTATTACAGTAAAAGTAAAGGTAGCTCAAGATATCCCTCCTTGAGGTTTTTCTGAATCCGCCACTGGTTTTTTGTGCTTGCAGAATAAGTAATTAGTAGAAGATCGACTTCTCGCAAGACATTTTTTCTGTATTACTAAATCTTAAACATCTTTAGATGGAGATGTACCGTCTTCCCCGAGTTTTGTTTTGTTCTGAACATCACAGAGGCACGTGGAATATCGGTATGCAATAGAATCGACAGAAATGCGTATCCCACTCATTTAGGTGTAAAATTGCGAAAAGAAACAAAAATTGCTTTCAAAGATGTGTTCAGCTACTTCTTATCATATCGATAGCGAAGTTCCTTGTACACATGATATTGTCATGCATATAATTCAGTTAAAAAGGAACATACTAAACAAACACTGGAAATAATGTAATGTAAAAACGTGTCTTTTCCACTTCACACTGTAGTTCTTAACAAAAGTAACAATAAGTGACATCCGCCGAAGGAGTAGAATCAGAAATAACAGCTTTCATTAACAAAAAAACCAGTGTACCTTTTGAAATACAGCCAGGCAAATGGTTGGTTCAAATGGCTCTCAGCACTATGCGATTTAACTGCTGAGGTCATCAGTCGCCTAGAACTTAGAACTAATTAAACCTAACTAACCTAAGGACATCACACACATTCATGCCCGAGGCAGGATTCGCTCGGCTCCAGACTGTAGCAAGGCCACTCCGGCCGGCGCAAATGATTACTAAACCTATTATTTTAAAGGCTTTTGACGCTAAAACGCTAGAGGCTAACAAAAATGTGCAGTAACACACACTGATAAAAAATTATTTTCTGAGGTGTGCAAACCATCATAAGTCTAACTGAAGCAACATAGAAATAAGAACTGAATATTGCAAATGGAGAAATGAGCTGTAGGCTTTGAAGCTCTGACGGATGTATATGGCAATAAACTGGCAGGTCAGCAGGCCAAAGACGCATTTAGATAACAACAAGTAATCAGCTACAGTAAAATTATGGAAAGTTCGTGCAACGAATGTTACGCAATTCTCAATAGACTGCGTAAGAAATGATTGCAAAAGAATATTTTCCAACGGTCTACGAAAGACTAATGATTACATTACCAATCTCTCTCCAAACTTCACGCGTGCAGTTCAAGGCATAGTATCATCGATCCAGAATAACCAACGATGCCATATATCCTTGCATTGGAGATAAGCAGACTGTGGCCTGTTTGTCACTGGAATGTAGTTACTTGAAGAGGGAGAGAAACAAACTTCCAGAAAGTGTAATAATGGAAGGCGGAGATTGGATGGCTAGCAAGTATAATGACCTGGTACAAGTATTTTTAAAGGCTTACATCATTTCAGTAATTTGTAAGTGTTGGAATTTCCTTCTCCAATTTAAAACAAGCGCAGAATGAAGTATAAGACAGTAACAAATGTAACAATTATGTACTGTTTCTGTAATGTACTAATTTTGTGCTTCGTTGTGTCAGTAGGTAATTCCCAAACTACAAATGCAAAGATTTTACTTCGATTCTGCGGAGATGTGTGTGGTTAGGTTCACCACATGTTAAATGCTACGCTACTCACATTGGTCACATGCATGCTCCTGATAACGGTGTTCAAAAAAATGGTTCAAATGGCTCTGAGCACTATGGAACTTAACATCTGAGGTCATCAGTCCCCTAGAACGTAGAACTAGTTAAACCTAACCTAAGGACATTACACAACACCCAGTCATCACGAGGCAGAAAAAATCCCTGACCCCGCCGGGAATCGAACCCGGGCGTGGGAAGCGAGAACACTACCACACGACCACGAGCTGCGGACACAGAAGTAGTGTCCCCAACTTGTGGACACTGAAAAATGAAGACTTATGAGTGCAAGTTGGTTCGCTACTGTCTTATTCTGTCTCAAATAAGTCTAATTCTAAAGATATCCGGGTGATGTTTCGCAACTGCAATTTCTGTTGCAAGATAAAATCCTGCGCGTTATGAAAGCTGTATAGTATTCCAGATCTGCAGAAGGATGTCTAATACCACATTTAGAAATCTGTAGCAATCAGGAAGCATTTGGAAAGAAAAAGGACAAATAAGAAAATGTAGCACTAATACAATTAAAAAAAGTACAGTACTGAAAGTCAGCAAGGATTTTTCTGTATCTTACGGATTCTTTCGCCTCTGACATTTATTAGTTAATATGAAAAGTACTAAGTTACACCATGGTGCTGGGTCCACGTCTAACTGCATTCATTCTCACCGCCCTAGCTCCCCCCCCCCTCTTCCTCCCCCCCCCCCCCCCCACCGCCGCCGCCCCGAAAAAATCGCTTTGTAAGTCAATTAATAAATCGGAGGAAGACAAGGGTATATCGTCTCTAACATGAAGGAAGACAAAGTTTTAACGTCCCGTGGACGGAGCACAAGCTCGGATTGGGGAATAAAAATCGGCCGCAATTTCAAAGGAACCATTACCGTAAGCGGTTTAGGGACATCACGGAAAACCTGTATCAAGGTGGCCAGAAGGGGAGCTGAATAGCCATCCTCTCGAATATGAGTCCAGTGTCTCACCATCTTCCAATAGGATCGTGCCTAATAAAACACTGTCGCATTTAAATCAACCACCGGGTTGAGTACCGCTTTACCTACTGCATATAAAACATGTAATCACGTAAACCAACATATGTGGTCTTACTGTGTTATGGAACATGTTAATCAAAGAAACACATTATAATTTGATACTTTTCCCTCGCCTTTATTTCCTTTATAGTGCTGCGCATTGGCTTGTTTTCTGTAGCGACATTTAGGCGATGATTCACGAACCATCCCTTATTAATGTGGGTATATTAAAGCATTTTTTTTATCGTGTGGACACGCAAAGACCGCCAAACCGGGATATTGACTCTGAAGGAATGAAAGTCTTTCTCAAAGGACCCATCCCAGCATTTGTGTCATTAGATTTACAAAGGATTTGATGTGAACATCCGCATCGGAGTAACATATTCGCAAAGTAAGAATCCGTTTCAGTTGTAATTATAAATGAAGCGGACTCTTACTTTACGAATCATTCGATGTACGTAAGCCACGGAGAAGCTAAGTCTTGGATTTGAAACCCGCTGCATACGAGACTCTCTCATTGCGCTCCGTGATATTGATTCTGTTATGACGGTCCACACATATGTGTAACAAGCTGCACTCTCTTTCTTCTCGATTAGCTGAAAGGATCAGATTCACTTGTTCTTTCAACCATCGTTTTATGAACTGGAAAAATGTACAGTTAAATATTTCATTTGTATAGCAAAATGGTTCAAATGGCTCTGAGCACTATGGGACTTAACTCCTATGGTCATCAGTCCCCTAGAACTTAGAACTACTTAAACCTAACTAACCTAAGGACAGCACACAACACCCAGTCATCACGAGGCAGAGAAAATCCCTGACCCCGCCGGGAATCGAACCCGGGAACCCGGGCGCGGGAAGCGAGAACGCTACCGCACGACCACGAGCTGCAGACGTTTGTATAGTATCTAACCTATTCTGAATACTGTACATTCTTATAATAATCATGAACATTTTGTTCTCCACAGCTGAATAATGAAATGTTAGTAAAAACAACCACAGCTGTATTTCAGTAACTTTTATTATGTCATAGCCGATTTCGTTCTGAATAGAAACCTTAGGCGACGGAAAAAAACTGACGTTTCTCTGCCACTGTATGAGAAACAGTTGATGAACTTCCGGTTACCTGAAGATGTTCATTCAGAACGAAATTAGTTGTGGCGTAATAAACGTATTTAAAATAAAGATGTGGTGGTTTTTATTAACATTTATATTTTTACAAACTGCATTTGGTACTTTGCTTGCGGGTAGAAAGACAAATAAGTTTTGTGGTTGTCCAACACGGGAACACGCTACCCAAAGTTGTTTGTGTGAGAAATTCGATTTTTTTTAAAATCACTCCACAGCAACGGAATGTTTGCCGTTGTGCTTTACAGATGATCTCAGAGGAAATTGAAGACTTTAAAACTGAAAGCTAAGGCAGTTGGAGGGGAATTCATTATATGAATACTGACTTGCCTTTCACTTTTACTGTTAATATTTCCGCTTGTGTGATGTTGTTTATGTGGTGTCACCGCCAGACACCACACTTGCTAGATGGTAGCCTTTAAATCGGCCGCGGTAGTATACGTCGGACCCGCGTGTCGCCACTATGAGTGATTGCAGACCGAGCGCCGCCACACGGCAGGTCTAGAGAGACTCCCTAGCACTCGCCCAGTTGTACAACCGACTTTGCTAGCGATGGTTCACTGACAAAATACGCTCTCATTTTCCGAGACGATAGTTTAGCATAGCCTTCAGCTACGTCATTAGGCTACGACCTAGCAAGGCGCCACTATCAGTTACTATTGATATTGATTCATGTACCGTCATGACCGACGTTCACCATTAAAGGATCAAAGTTAAGTATTCCACCAGCTACGTCCGTTTTTCTAAATTCTAATTTCCTTGTCCTGTTCCAGACCTCACGCCAGCCTGCGTGAGCTAAAACGCGTGCCTTTCGGCCTCCTCTAGTAACACGGTGTTGGCTCCCCTGCCAACCAAAACAGTTTAGACCTTTTTTGCCAGGGCACATCAGGAACTTTGTGTGCCTTTAGGAATTGTGTCGGGAAATTCATGTAGTCGTCTTGGTTTACGAGTGTATCAATGGATTTAAATACTTTTCTTCCCCTCATATCATTTTATGCATTCGCAAAAATGTTCGCTGAATTACTTCATATTTGCAGCTCTCACTCTCACCAGTGTTCTCTTTTGTACATAGCAACCTCAGTTAACTAAAGACGGGGCTCAGGCAGATGTAAGCGTAATCAGTACTCAACAGACTTTCAAAAGGAAACCAACTCTTTCAAAAAAAAGTAGGAAGAAAATTCTGTTGTTAGGTAGTAGCCATGGAAGAGCTGTTGGCCAGATCTTGCAGTAAAAATTAGGTGACAGGTATCAGGTCACAAGTTTTTTCAAGCACAGCGCATGTCTTAGCCAAGTAACACAGGATGTAGGATAATTGTGAAAGGGTTTTACAAAGCAGGATCATGTTGTGATAGTGGGTGGAATGGGAAACAGTATTGATAGGGATCAGGGCTACAATATTGAGTGTGACCTGGTAAAATAGCATCTGCAACAAACCTTACAAATGTTGGCTTGGTTCCTGTTTTCATGAAGTATGATCGGCCCAAATTGAACAGCTCTGTCAGGAGGGTCAGTGTGGAGCTAGATCAGCTGCTTCGGGCGGCTGCTATGTCAGGCATAGGTTTGGTTCCTGTTGATGGTATTGGTAGCTGGGACTTCACAAGACATGGCCTGCATCTCAGTAGGAAAGGGAGGAGTAAGTAGGCTGTGTCGATAGCAAAATCTTAAGGGGGTGGGGGCGGCACTGAAACTCATGTGAGTATCTCTTTTTTATGCTAAGATCAGTGTCCAATGATTCAACATTGAATGAAATTAAGCTTCATGAGAAGCTCAGACAGGCAGGTACTAGAGGCGTTAAAATATTACACAATTCTTATAAAATTACAATGAAAAATAATGTTAGTATGTCACAAGACTCTCATAAAAGCGAATTGAAAAGTAATGTTAGTATATTTCATCAGAATATCAGGGGATTAAGGAACGAAGTAGATGTGCCTCTTGTTTGCTTAGAAGATTTAGAAACTGAGGGTGGAATAGACGTACTATGTCTGTCTAAACACCATATAGTCACAGATATGGAGAAGGTAAGTGTAGGTGGATATAAGCTTTCAGCACATGTAATTAGAGACACTATGGAGAGAGGAGGAGCTGCTATATATGTTAAAATTTATCATAATGTGAAAAATTTAGAAACTAAAAATTTTTGAGTAGAGCAACATGCAGAACCGTGGGTGTGTGTGTGTGTGTGTGTGTGTGTGTGTTTGTGTTTGTGTTTGTGTTTGTGTTTGTGTTTGTGTGTGTGTGTGTGTGTGTGTGTGTGTGTGTGTGTGTGTGTGTGAGAGCTTAAACTAAATAGCGGCACTTTTGTAATTGTGGCAGTGTATAGCTTCCCATAAGGAAATTTTCAGCTATTTTTTTAAACTTGGATTCTTTGTTGTGCTACTTGTCAGAAAGGGTGAAGCAAATTATTGTTTGTGGGATTACAACATAAATTTCCTAAAAGAATCCGATAGAAAGCTTGACCTTGAAGTATTGATTGGTTCTTTCAATTTGATGTCAGTTATTGATTTTCCTACTTGGGTGGTACAGGAAAGCAGCACACTGATAGATAATGTTTTTATAGACAAAGATAAATTCCTGTTAAGAATGGTCTGTCTGATCATGATGCACAGCTGGTTACGGTATATGACGTAGCTCCATAGAGTAATGCTAAACAGTCCTCTAAAAAAGTGCATTCAATTAACGATTTAACAACTGCAAATTTTAGGGAAGATTGCAACAGTTAGAGTGAGATGAGGCGTACAGGCAACCTGATGCCAATATAAAATTTAAACTATTTCATGGTGCCTTGGTGAGTATATTTGAAAACAGTTTCCCTAAGAGAACAGCTAAATATAATTGTAAGAAACCACCTAGAAAGCCATGGCTTACTAAAGTGATAAAAATATCTCGTAACCAGAAAAGGGAAATGTATCTTATATCTATAAGGAGTAATGATCCAGAAACAGTGAAACATTATAAAAACTACTACACTGTTTTAAGAAAAGTTATTAAAAGTCCAGAAGCATGTGCATTATGTCTGCGGTTAGTACCTACGTTAATAAAATTAAAACAATTTGGAATATCGTTAATAGGGAAACAGGGCAAATGAGAGCACAGAAAGACTGTATTTCTGCCAACCTCAATGAAAAGTTTGTTAACAAAAAGTCAGAAGTAGAAAACATTTTAATAATCATTTTTTAAGTGTGGTTGAGAAAATAGGGTCCACCTATTCGTTAGAGAATGCGAGGCAGTATATGGAAGAGGCAATACCTATGCAATTTGATAAAAATGAAATTCAACCCAACTCTCCTACTGATATTAGAAAAATAATAAGTTCACTCAAAAGTAAAAACTCACATGGAATTGATGGCATTTCCAAGAGAGTACTGAAAGCTTGTTCCCATTAGAGAAGTAGAATTCTCAGCAACATATGTAATAGCTCACTGAAACAGGGCATTTTAAAGATAGACTCAAATATGTTATTGTTAAACCATTGCATAAAAAAGGGATAGGTCTGATGCTAACAACTCTGGGTGGTTTTCGAGGTATCGTCAACTTCACCAACAAACACTGCATATATCGCAAAAAGCGGTTTACGAGCGTTTTGACTTTCACTTCCATATCCGACCATCACGGTAATGGATATAACTGGAACGGGTGAGAGATACCAGGCACAACAGTATTTGTGCCTGGTATAACAAAAGCAAAATTCACAAAAAAAAAAGGTTCAAATGGCTCTGAGCACTATGGGACTCAACTGCTGAGGTCATTAGTCCCCTAGAACTTAGAACTAGTTAAACCTAACTAACCTAAGGACATCACACACATCCATGCCCGAGGCAGGATTCGAACCTGCGACCGTAGCAGTCTCGCGGTTCCAGACTGCAGCGCCAGAACCGCGCGGCCACTTCGGCCGGCGGGACAAAACTCACATGAAATACCCGTGTATGGAATACAGGGTTGTTCACGCATCCTATCTCATCAAATAATACATCTTCATCTATCTTAAATGTTGCACTTGAATCTACTGTCTTAAGAATTTTCAGACAATTTAAAAGTTCAGGCCAAGAAACAGAATTTTTCAGTGTTATTCAATGAAATGATTTCAGAGGCTGACGTGGAAAAGATCACTTCTCTAAATAAGCCACAAAAGTGTCATAGAATAAACTGGAAATCATCTCGTACTTTGACTGAGTGAAAATACCTTCATTTTACAAGTTTATTAAAATTGAAGAAATAACTGAAGTTTGAAATTTACTATACTTCCTATTACTGATTTTTTTTCTTTAAGCAGCCTTAACGCCTCCGCTGATTCTGAAGCAGAAATCGTTGTTCTTTCCAACTTTCGGATTGAATTTGAAAACATTTTCAACTGACTGTGTGAAATGAAGCCAAGGAAGTGACTGTGGGTTCTGAAAAATCTGTTTCAGCAATGTAGGACACCTATCCTGAGACAGACAAGAAAACTTAAAAGGTTCATACATCAGCAGCTCTTCTAACTCCTTTCAACAATGACACCCATCTAATTTTAATTCTACCTGGAACTTGCTAGTATTCAGTATCAAGGATATCACAGAATGATCTCAGTTCCTCCACACACACGGTGTAAATGTGAAAATATCGAAAAATTTTATTCACTTTTGTTTCTTTGTCAATGGTAAGAACGTCTGCACTTGTTTGAACTCCTTTTCGTACCACATGGGCACCACAACTGATGCCTTGAATGTTCATCTGGAAAACACTATTCTGTTTGGAATAAACACTGTTTGTTCCTGCCCTCTTGTACCTACCAAAGTTGGTATTACAGTTATCTGCACGAAATGCGACTATCTTGTCAACTATACTTTGCTTTTTTAAAATATCTAGAATATAGCTAGTTTCTTCACCAGTGTTGTGGAGAGATTACTGTGCACTGAACACCTTTGGTAGCAATGAAATACCTAGCTAGAATCGGCGTTAGTTTTAAGCCTTTGTGATTTGCTGCATCAACCATCACACACACATACGTAGAATCTTTAGATTATGATTGCGCACCATGCGTTGCGTACGGCGATAAAATGTTTACTAAAATAGACTCACACTTTGTCCTACAACATGTGAATTTCTTCACATATACACTACTGACCATTAAAATTGCTACACCACGAAGATGTGATAATTTACCGCCAGTACAGAATGCTCTGATTACATTCCATATTCTATAAAGCAACTATATAGGCAACTGAAGATGAACTTCAAAAATGGTTCAAATGGCTCTGAGCACTATGGGACTTAACATCTTAGGTTATCAGTCCCCTAGAACTTAGAACTACTTAAACCTAGCTAACCTAATCTTGTAGCACGTCACACACATCCATGCCCGAGGCATGATTCGAACCTACGACCGTAGCAGTCCCGCGGTTCCGGACTGCAGCGCCTAGAACCGCACGGCCACCGCGGCCGGCAAGATGAACTTCGACAAGGAATGGAAGAAGTTTGAAAGTAGGACCTTTGTGTATAATCAACACATCAAAAATAAAATTAGATCAACGAAGAAGTTCTAGAAGCAGTGAATGAGTTTTTGTACCTATGTTATCTAAGTAATCTTTCACCATACGGACTGTATTGTTTAAAAGTATATTTCAACTACGTTTTTAAACCACTTCACTTTAGTAATTTCTTTAATCTCCTTAGACAATTTGTTGTACAATTTTATTCCATGGTGGAAAAATACTATTTAGAGTTTACTCTTTCTTCGCAACTGAAAGTCAAGTGTAAATGTTGGTACATGGGCATGGATAGAGATGTATGTACAGTAATTACCAAAATTAATTTTGATGTGGATAACTGAGTAGTATAAAATGAAATCATTGTAATAATAATATACACTGCTGGCTATTAAAATTGCTACACCACGAAGATGACGTGCTGCAGACGCGAAATTTAACCGAGAGCAAGAAGATGCTGTGGTATGCAAATGATTAGCTTTTCAGAGCATTCACACAAGGTTGCCGCAGATGGCGACACCTACAACGTGCTGACATGAGGAAAGTTTCCAACCGATTTCTCATACACAAACAGCAGTTGACCGGCGTAGCCTGGTGAAACGTTGTTGTGATGCCTCGTGTAAGGAGGAGAAATGCGTACCATCACGTTTCCGACTTTGATAAAGGTCAGGAGGGTAATACGGAACGCCGTGCTGGATCCCAACGGCCTCGTATCACTAGCAGTCGAGATGACAGGTATCTTATCCGCATGGCTGTAACGGATCGTGCAGCCACGTCTCGATCCCTGAATCAACAGATGGGGACGTTTGCAAGACAGCAACCATCTGCACGAACAGTTCGACGACGTTTGCAGCAGCATGGACTATCAGCTCGGAGACCATGGCTGCGGTTACCCTTGACGCTGCATCTCAGACAGGAGCGCCTGCGATGGTGTACTCAACGACGAACCTGGGCGCACGAATGGCAAAACGTCATTTTTTCAGTTGAATCCAGGTTCTGTTTAGAGCATCATGATGGTCGCATCCGTGTTTGGCAACATCGCGGTGAACGCACATTGGAGGTGTGTATTCGTCATCGCCATACTGGCGTATCACCCGGCGTGATGGTATGGGTTGCCATTGGTTACACGTCTCGGTCACCTCTTGTTCGCATTGACGGCACTTTGAATAGTGGACGTTACATTTCAGATGTGTTACGACCCGTGGCTCTACCCTTCATTCGATCACTGAAAAACCCTACATTTCAGAAGGCTAATGCACGACTGCATGTTGCATGTCCTGTGCGGGCCTTTCTGGATACATAAAATGTTCGACTGCTGCCCTGGCCAGCACATTCTACAGATCTCTCACCAATTGAAAACGTCTGGTCAATGGTGGCCGAGCAACTGACTTGTCACAAAACGCCATTCACTACTCTTGATGAACTGTGGTATAGTGTTGAAGCTGCATGGGCAGCTGTACCAGTACACGCCATCCAAACTCTGTTTGACTCAATGCCCAGGCGTATCAAAGCCGTTATTACGGCCAGAGGTGGTTGTTCTGGGTGCTGATTTCTCAGGATCTATGCACCCAAATTGCGTGAAAATGTAATCACATGTCAGTTCTAGTATAATATATTTGTCCAATGAATACCCGTTTATCATCTGCATTTCTTCTTGGTGTAGCAATTTTAACGGCCAGTAGTGTAATTGTTGAAAAAGTTGTAAGCAGCTGAACACAGAATTCACAAATTTTCTTATTTGTGCACTAACTGAATTTCTACTTTATTCTCCAGTTTGTGCCCAATTATAACAGACTGGTTCACATGTGCGGATCTAGAATTCGATTCTGGCTAGTGGAGTGCCGCAGTTTCTCTCTCTCTCTCTCTCTCTCTCTCTCCTGTCAATAACAAATTATCTACATCAGCACTTAGTACATTGCTGTAGCATAACTTCGATGATTGTGATTCAGATAGGTAAAGCATCTGAAAAGCTTTCGACGGTATTTAACAACAGCAACAGCAACAAGCTCAAACAACTTAACAGTGTGTACTCATCACCATTAGTATTTCACTTAGCACTACGACTGTGAACGCAAGTGTGTATTATAGCTATACGACCATGTCAATGAAGGTACTGCTGTTTCTTTCAGTCGTTTCCGTCTGCGTTTGGGACGTCAGCCTTTCTGTTAAAGCTTATTTGTGGTTTCTTCAGTCACTTATTGGTAGAAAGACTCCATATTTAAGGTTGAAAAACAAGCACTTTTTTGTTCTACTGGTTTTTGGTTATTTCCAACCAGAGTTTAGGCATTGGGCCATCTTCGGGAAACAAATGACTAGCGTCAGCAATGGGCAGTGGTTCCTAGATGGACAAGCATTACCACGAACGATACAATTCATTTGCACGGCATTCTGTGCACCAGACTTATTTTTTTAACGTTATAAATTACACTTTACGCAATGGACAATATTATACGCAACAAATAATTAAACTTCACAATATTATAGTATTGACGGTTATACAGCGAGGTCCTGACATTGGTTGAGAAACTGTCAAACTGAGCATTCTTCATTTATGTTGTGCACTAAACATGTTTTTAAATATGGTAAATTAAACTTTGCGCACTGGGCAATAATAAACACAATAAATAATTAATATTTACCCTCCGTAAAGTGTAATCTACAGTCGGCCGGTGTGGCCGAGCGGTTCTAGGCGCTTCAGTCTGCAACCGCGCGACCGCTACGGTCGCAGATTCGAAACCTGCCTCGGGCATGGATGTGTGTGATGTCCTTAGGTTAGTTAGGTTTAAGTAGTTCTAAGTTATAGGGGACTGATAACTTCAGATGTTAAGTCCCATAGTGTTCAGAGCCATTTGAACCATTTTTGTAATCTACAATGTTAAAAAACATGTGTGGTTCACGCCATAAATAAAGGGGGCTCAATATGGCAGTTTCTTAACCAATGTCACGACCTCAACAACTTTAGGATTATAGCCGTATAACCTGTAGTATCATAATATTGTGTACGTTAATTATTTAATGCTTTAAATATTGTCTGTTGCGTAAAGTGTAATTTAGAACGATAAAGAAAGTCTGGTGCGCAACTTTCTGTGTAAGTGGATTATACCTTCGTTAATGTCTGGTTACCTAAGGACTAGTGTCCATTGCAGATGCTAGTCAGTTCAAATGGCTCTGAGCACTATGGGACTTAACTGCTGTGGTCCTCAGTCCCCTAGAACTTTGAACTACTTAAACCTAAATAACCTAAGGACATCACACGCATCCGTGTCCGAAGCAGGATTCGAACCTGCGACCGTAGCGGTCGCGCGGTTCCAGGCTGTAGCGCCTAGAGCTAGTCAGTTATTTCCTGAAGATGGCCCAGTGTGCCGAAAACTAGTTAAAAATAAACGAAAAGAGTTTACTTTCTGTTAAATTTTTCTTAGTCGACTGTCTTCCCCTTTGAGTCTTGCCTTAGTCAACTTCCTGTGATTTGTTGGGTCTACGAACCTTTTCGGATTTGTTGTTGACATCAGGCAAGCTGCGCCTTTGAATGCACGACTTTACCCGGCTCAAATGTTTCGTGGCCCGACGAGGCCATACCTGACACAAGCAGTGTGTTAAACTTAACTTGTAATATCTAGAATTTCTGGCCATTTTCGAGGCGCTTAGTTTTCACAGCAACGCGTCTAGGAAAGTTAGAAATGAAATATGATAACTAATATACGTAAACACAGAGACAGTTGTACTAATGTGTCTTTTCGTTGTGGGCGAGGACGGAGTCACGAACCCCTCATGAATCCGCGCTTTTATGGAGAGATATGTGACTGGCTCGATGAATTTTTGACATATATCAATAATACTATATACTGAATGTCGATTATTCAACAGAAACAAAAATAAGAGCGGGCGGACAGGAAGATAGTACCTTCAGTGTTCTCAGTATACATCAGCAGTATGTAAGATAGGGTCATGAGCACTATCACATTTCTTGATGACTATGCTGTTGTCTACAGAAAGTGACATCGTTGGATGACCACAGGAAAATGCAGAAAGGCTTATATATAATTTACACTTGGTATAATGATTAGCAGCTTGCATTAACTGTCGATAAATGTAACATAGTGTCATAACAAAGAGTAAGAACCCGACAGTGTCCGATTAGAACATCTGGAGCAGGTGCAGTTGCTAAATAGCTGGTGGAAACAGCAAGTAGCGATATTAACGTTAAAGTAAGGAAAGCGAATGCAACACATTTGTGGTAAGAAACTGGGGTAATGCAGCTTGTCTGTAAAGGAACTCACATTCAAGACACAAGGGTATTGCTCCAGAGTTTGGAGTTCTAATAAAGCAGTCCTTATTCTTCGAAAATTAGCAGAGGAATTAGGAAATTTAATTGTATAAAAATACAAACGCTTTTACTAAACTATTATTTTTTTGAAAGGGGGGGGGGGGAGGGGAGAAATGGATCGAGTCTAATATTGCTCCCCCCTGCCCCCACTCCTGGATCCGTACCTGTTCGGCCATGACATGAAAGTATACAGGCGTAGTAAATTCGAACAGGACTGCAGAGTTAAAGCTGTGGCAGTAAGCTACTCTCAACTGAAGAGTATTAAGTCTGGTTCACACACGCAACAAAAGTGTGCAGTTGCATGTGTGAACTCCCAGTTTTGAGTGGCGCAATGTAAGATAAGCAACTTTTGTCTTGCCACAAAAGTTCATCTTGCTTTTACTTTGTTGCACCACTTTCCTTTTCCCACTGCTCTTAGTGGCTGTATTTTGAAACACGAGCATTCTGTCGCAGTTACAGTGGAGTAACTGCCGCTGTACTCTGATCGATTTCAACGTTATTGCATTTTATTACTGAAAAAAGTCAAAACAGTGGTCAGTGGTCAGCAGGTACAGTTTCGCAGCTTGTGGAACTACAAGAACAACAACAAATGTTTAATTTTCTGTAGCAGTGTATGTGTGTGTGTGTGTGTGTGTGTGTGTGTGTGTGTGTGTGTGTGTGTGTACAATATTTGCACACCAATGATGTTTCCGACAGTCTTGAAATATTTTTGGATGAATAAATAAATATTATGTAAGATTAAGAAAAGGCAAACGTACGTTTCTAGCATTTGTAGACTTAGAGAAAGCTTTTGACAACGTTAACTGGAATACTCTCTTTCAAATTCTGAAGGTGGCAGGGGTAAAATACAGGGAGCGAAAGGCTATTTACAATTTGTACAGAAACCAGATGGCAGTTATAAGAGTCGAGGGACATGAAAGGGAAGCAGTGGTTGGGAAAGGAGTGAGACAGGGTTGTAGCCTCTCCCCGATGTTATTCAATCTGTATATTGAGCAAGCAGTAAAGGAAACAAAAGAAAAATTCGGAGTAGGTATTAAAATTCATGGAAAAGAAATAAAAACTTTGAGGTTCGCCGATGACATTGTAATTCTGTCAGAGACAGCAAAGGACTTGGAAGAGCAGTTGAACGGAATGGATACTGTCCTGAAAGGAGGATATAAGATGAACATCAACAAAAGCAAAACGAGGATAATGGAATGTAGTCTAATTAAATCGGGTGACGCTGAGGGGATTAGATTAGGAAGTGAGACACTTAAAGTAGTAAAGGAGTTTTGCTATTTAGGGAGTAAAATAACTGATGATGGTCTAAGTAGAGAGGATATAAATTGTAGACTGGCAATGGCAAGGAAATCGTTTCTGAAGAAGAGAAATTTGTTAACATCGAGTATAGATTTAAGTGTCAGGAAGTCGTTTCTGAAAGTATTTGTATGGAGTGTAGCCATGTATGGAAGTGAAACATGGACGATAACCAGTTTGGACAAGAAGAGAATAGAAGCTTTCGAAATGTGGTGCTACAGAAGAATGCTGAAGATAAGGTGGGTAGATCACGTAACTAATGAGGAGGTATTGAATAGGATTGGGGAGAAGAGAAGTTTGTGGCACAACTTGACTAGAAGAAGGGATCGGTTGGTAGGACATGTTTTGAGGCATCAAGGGATCACAAATTTAGCATTGGAGGGCAGTGTGGAGGGTAAAAATCGTAGAGGGAGACCAAGAGATGAATACACTAAGCAGATTCAGAAGGATGTAGGTTGCAGTAGGTACTGGGAGATGAAGAAGCTTGCACAGGATAGAGTAGCATGGAGAGCTGCATCAAACCAGTCTCAGGACTGAAGACTACAACAACAACAACAACCAAAAAAGCGAGTCGTTCGACCTTCGTGATTTATGAGACCAAGCACTGTATAAATTGTGGATTATATGAGGGAAATAGCTTCCGACTGTGATGTGGCAGCTGTTAAACTAAAAATTAGTTCAGAATGAGATTTTCATTCTGCAGCGGAGTGTGCGCTGATATGAAACTTCCTGGCAGATTAAAACTGTGTGCCGGACCGAGACTCGAACTCGGGACCTTTGCCTTTCGCGGCACTTGCCCGCGGAAGGCAAAGGTCCCGAGTTCGAGTCTCGGTCCGGCACACAGTTTTGATCTGCCAAGAAGTTTCATATCAGCCCACACTCCGCTGCAGAGTGAAAATCTCATTCTGGAAACATCCCCCAGGCTGTGGCTAAGCCATGTCTCCGCAATATCCTTTCTTTCCAGAGTGCTAGTTCTGCAAGTTTCGCAGGAGGGCTTCTGTAAAGTTTGGAAGGTAGGAGACGAGGTACTTGCAGAAGTAAAGCTGTGAGGACGGGGCGTGAGTCTTGCTTGGGTAGTTCAGTCGGTAGAGCACTTGCCCACGATAGGCAAAGGTCCCGAGTTCGAGTCTCTGTCCGGCACACAGTTTTAATCTGCCAGAAAGTTTTAAGAATTAGTTATTCGAAATGCCTACATCAACGAATACGATAAGATTCTAAAATCTTGGATGGCTGACGTATCTGCTGATGATATTTACGTGCCAGCTGTTGGTTAGTTTGTAAATTGCAGACAGCATTTTCGTCTTCGAGTGTTGTTTATTTTGTAACTATATATGTGGCTCCTGATTTATCCCTGGGCGAAATCTATTTTGGGATCCAACATTTGGGTTCGTCTTCCTTGTATTTAACTCTTGTTAAGCTCTAATGCCATAAACATTGATATCAGCCAATATGATTTCAACTGACGCCATTCTGAAAGCTGTGCATTTACGCAGAACTTGTGGCGTCCTTTGCCACAACTAAAAGCCACTGGTTGTGGTGTGGCGGTAGTTACGTGTGCAACCCGGCTTTAGTGGCGGAGAAATACGGAATATGCAGGCGAGGGGTGTTTTCTAGGCCCGTGGAAAAGTGCGCCGGGCGGTTCCACGGCGCGGCGCCAGGTCGGGGGTGATGCGCAGGAGTTGCGATTACAGGTGAAAGGGAGGGGGAGCGTGGATGGGAAACACCGGTTGAAAATTGGCAGCTGCGCAGGCCCGGACAGGTATTGATGAGTGGCCTGGTTGGCGCTGCGTTGCCGCTGCAGATGTCTGGGCTGCCCGCGCTGAACCATGTACAGAGTTGCCAAATCGCGCGCCTCTGCACAGCCGCTGCCTCTGATCGATCGGCCACCCGCCCACTTATTGCCTGCCGCCTGCTTCCACTGTTTTGCTAATCCCCCGTCGCCGAAATTTATTTTTACGTCATATATGTTTTTTCTCTCCTCGCAGTTCTACACTGCGTCCCGCAACTCTTCGTGACCCTAGGTCAAAAATAGTATGATGCTATTTGCCAAATAAAGACATTATTAGACAACCACGGCTGTATACAAAATCGAGCGATTGTCTATGGATATTGCAAAGGGAGTGTCTGTAGATATGTAGCTAGATAATGTATATACACAGTCTACATACTTTGTGTTGTGTACACACCTGAATGTCTCGCTCCTCGATATTTGCTAATTATGACTGACCTTGTTGATTGCGGCTTGTGCAATGATAATAATGAATACTGAAAGAAATCGAAAGAGAAGACATGATGGAAATGTGAACTATTAGTGGAAGGGCCTCGTTTTGTCTCTAATTTACTTTCGACTTTGAAAGAAGAAGACAGCATGTATTTTTTCTGCATAAGTTAGAGAAATATATATTTTTTTGCTAGCTCTTCAATAACCAGTTTCTTGTTGTTACAGTTTTATATTCAGAGTTACTAACTTCCCACGAACATGAAGCTGCATGTAAACCTTCAGTCAGGTGCAACTCTTTCTCCATTAGCCACATCTTGATAAGTGATGTTTAACAATAAGAGAAACAAAAATAATAAAAAACTAACAAACCTTTTTCCACGTTGCAAAGAGAATAACTATTGGCTATGTCTACCAATACGTCTGCACTAAGAAATGTTGCGCAATATTGTGTAAGAATTGTCTCATGTCTCCCATTTCAAACTGTAGTCAAAAGTTCTGCAATTTTGTTGCACAAGTGTGTCTGGCAACAAAAAATGTCTCTCAGTTGTCTGTATGCTAAATTTCTCGGTTTTCTATAGACACTGCCTAGATACAAAAATCACTCGTCATTTTCTAGCGCCTTTCAGCATGAGAAACAATAGAGCCGCACACACTGCGGCAGTGAGGCTGCGGGAAAGCAGCATCCATTGTAGGTGAACAGTGCAGCCCACAGCATTAGCAACCCCAGCAACAGCTGCTGTCAGCCTGCCGTGGATGCAGACGATTTGGACATGGAATCGTTCATTGAAAGAGTGAAAAAATACCATGAAACATTGGGACATTTCTTGCAAGGAATATCGTGATAAGACTGAGAACAGATTGGTTTCAAACATGTGTAAAATTTTGAGAGGGTTTTGCTGAGAAACAGAATGAGGAGGAAAATTATATTTGTAATATCACAGACACTATTTTCTGTTTGTGTTCTAAAGGTGGCATTTTTGCTCGAATGTGACCACTGAAAACTTGAAACAGCACTAAGCAGCAAATGCTTTGCTCCCTGGCTCTGATGAACAAATCTTCTATTAACATAACAGTTTAAAATAAATTATTACCTCATCCACTTCACTATAACCAATGTTTTATTGTATTGATTTTTTTAATGTATTTCGATTCCTACCCCCCTACCCCCCTCCCCCCCCTCCCCAGAGGGGGGGCGGGCTGGCAGCAGCGTAATACGCAGCTCTGCAGCCCACAGATAAAGTTAAAAACATAATGAGGAGACATAACATAAAAACAGGCGATAAAAAGGTGACTGTTTAAAACTGGTACATGGCGAAAAAGTTGTGAAGAAAACAGAAATAACAAAGAGGTCAAGGATGCTGATTAAAAACACTTAGGCCTTGTCCTACGTGAGCGACAGAAGCGAGCGACAGTGCGCGACAGCTTCAGGCGACAAAACACAACCGCAGGTGTAGTTATGGAAGTGTCGTAAATCTTGTCGCTGCAGCACGCACGACACAGAGCGACAGCCACGTGTTTCCTTGGCAAAGCAGTGGAGCAGACGCGACGGCAGCTATAAATTACTTAACATCCGATTTTAAGAAAACTATTCAGTGAAAAAAACTGTTTCTTCCGCAACAAATAGCTTGATATCCTTAAATGATAAAGGTCATAATTTACTTTCGTTATTCCTCATAGTTACTGTGCTGCACGAAATTGAGTACATGGATGCACGAACTTTTTAAGAATTTGCAGAGGTAAAATAACATTGTGTAGACTTTCTGTATAGTTCACTTAAGGCCATACATTATTGCGTATGAAATGTAACCAATATATCTAAATTGTATTTAAAATTGAGATCGGAATGATATCTCTTTTCATACTTGATATATTAGTTATTATATCCGCGGACGGGTCGATCGCGTCGCGTCCGAACCTTTCCTGCGCTTTGGGAATCAAGCGGTCGTAAAAATCGTCGTACCTCATAAAAGTTCAAGATATCGAAACGACGATTTCTGGAAATGACAGCGCGCAGAAAGGACTATTTTATCATATGATTAACCCTCGATACGTTTTTGTAAACGCGTGAGCAGAGCGAAAACAAGACTCCCTATAACTTACAGCATGAGGTTTTGTCCAAATTTTCATAGGCAAACAAAGGGAGAGAAACAGGTAAACGGGGTATCAAAGTGACCAGCATGAGGTCTAGTTTGGCATGAAAATATTTAACTGCTTGAAAGTAATCAGGGTAATGAACGAAAACTTAATTAATAAACTGAGGAAAAATAGAAACATTTCACGAAAAGCTGCTTTAAATGAAGTGTCAAAAATGTCATCTGTTCAAGACCTTGCTATTTCGCACATAAAAAGATACATTGGTGCGGTATTTAAATGCCAAAAAGACTTCCTTTGAATCAAATATGTCAGGAAGGCAAACGAGGAGTCAGTACGATCATGCTTTCTGAATGAAACTTGAAATTAAAAAATGGAAGAAATCACAAATATTTTATGAAATTATTTGTGTGAAAGAAATAAGTAGATCAGAGAAACGTTCTACATGCCTTTGAATGATGCACGAAATCATGAACAGAAAATGAGGTGCACCAAACGTTTCCCTAACATTTTTTATTTCATACTTTTAGACAAATCATTACACTGAACTTTTGACTTTCTTTTCAAAAATTTTGTAAGCTTCACTTTTACAGACTATTTAGAGTAATTGAAACGCTTGGCCTTAACAGTGATTGCTGATGAATTACGTTCGCAAAATCTGTAAAATTTTATGGTTCATTGTAACTTATTAGGAATTAAATGTGTGTGATATACTGGAATAGGTGTGAAGATCAAGTTCTTTGGCAAGACCTTAAAAAATACTTAGCGATGCAGTGTAAACAGTATACATAAAACTTAGTATACAGAATCGTAATTCAGTCAGTAAAAATATAAGAATTGCCGGGACTTGAACTAAGGACATTATACTTTTTTTTTGGTCTGGACGGACGTCACAAGACATCCGTTCAAGTTGATCGTTGATTCTTTGACTCAGTTTTTTTATTACAGAGAGGACGCAGCTCTCTGACCCAACACGCTGAGCTACCATGCCGGCTCCGAAGTAATTACGAACTGTATACGCTACCCCTACAGCACAGCTACCTGTCGTCCATGGATATCATTCTTTGTGCTTATGTTTGTATTTAGCGTAGTTAGTCATGTAACAGTCATTCCTCTGCATTTATTGGCTGTTAAAAGTTCTTGAAGGTTCATGTGAAAAAACATTTGTATTTAATAAATGATGACTAACTGAAACCCTGAGCTGCCGACAGGTGTTGTTGATATACCTCGATGTGAACAGCTGAAAATGTGTGCCCCGACCGGGACTCGAACCTGGGATCTCCTGCTTACATGGCAGATGCTCTATCCATCTGAGCCACTGAGGACACCGATGAATAGCGCGACTGCAGGGACTTATCCCTTGCACGCTGCCCGCAAGACTCACATTCCCAACTGTCCACAATTCTACATATGTAATGTACCTTATAGACATTTGCCCATTCACTCATTACTCGCGCACACTTTGGCGATTCCCGTAAGAGTTTGGGCAACCTGTGCGCATTTGCACAGACGAAGGTCAATGGCTGGGTAGCCTTTAACTATATATATATGAAGACAGTAACTGTTCTCGAAAGAACAGATTAATGTTGTTGACTGTGCAGCTTTTCCCTGGAATAAATGATGACTAACTGAAACCCTGAGCTGCCGACAGGTGGTGTTGATATACCTCGATGTGAACAGCTGAAAATGTGTGCCCCGGTCACATTGAGGTATATCAACAACACCTGTCGGCAGCTCAGGGTTTCAGTTAGTCATCATTTATTCCAGGGAAAAGCTGCACGGTCAACAACAGTAATCTGTTCTTTCGAGAACAGTTACTGTCTTCATATATATATATATATAGTTAAAGGCTACCCAGCCATTGACCTTCGTCTGTGCAAATGTGCACAGGTTGCCCAAACTCTTACGGGAATCGCCAAAGCGTGCGCGAGTAATGAGTGAATGGGCAAATGTCTATAAGGTACATTACATATGTAGAATTGTGGACAGTTGGGAATGCGAGTCTCGCAGGAAGCGTGCAAGGGATAAGTCCCTGCAGTCGCGCTATTCATCTGTGTCCTCGGTGGCTCAGATGGACGCCGGCACTGTAGCTCAGCGTGTTCGGTCAGAGAGCCGGTTGGCCTCTGTAATACAAAACTGAGTGGATCAACCACCGAACTTGAACAGGATGTCTTGCGACGTCCGCAACGACCAAACACAACGATCAATAACGAACAAAATGAAAAGAAAGAAAAAAAAGATGGATAGAGCATCTGCCATGTAAGCAGGAGATCCCGGGTTCGAGTCCCGGTCGGGGCACACATTTTCAGCTGTTCACATTGAGGTATATCAACAACACCTGTCGGCAGCTCAGGGTTTCAGTTAGTCATCGTTTAGTCCAGGGAAAAGCTGCATGGTCAACAACAGTAATCTGTTCTTTGGAGAACAGTTACTGTCTTCATATATATATATATATATATATATATATATATATATATATATTGATGAGATAGTCGAATGCTCCTCTGCTCATTCAGGTGCATTTGAAGAACTTGTCTGGTGATCTTCGTAGCTGACTATACTTATGAAATTCTCTGTGGAGATTCCTCCCTTTGTAAATTTCATGCACAACATTCCTTTTCGCTTTATTTTCGTAAGTAAACCTAATTCTGTAGCCTTGCTCTCCAGCTACAGAATTCTACAGGTTAAGGACGCCGATTTATAGAAACAGCTGGTTGACTCTAAGCAGCCATCTTGTAGCGTGACATGGTCGCTCACACGCAGGACACCTAAGGTTTTCCCCTGATGTTGCTGCTTGTCACTGGACTGTCGCATATCTAGAAGTCGCTCGCTATCGCTCGCTTCTGCCACTCACATAGGAAACGGCCTTAGGAAATAGACAGGCACAATTAAAAAACACAGCGACAGTCTGGTTTCTGTTCACAGCATTTTAAAAAGGGGATGCACAACACTGAACACTCATGGAAAACACTGCACTATAGAGTACAAAGGCATATGGGTATGGGGGGGGGGGGCAGAGAAGGGGGGGGGGACAGATGAGGGAGGGGGAAGAGGGGAGCCGATGGAGGGAAAGGGCACAGAAAAAGGGAGGGATTTATTGTACAGCAGCCACGAAATACATATTTGTACACATTGGAATAGCGATATAAATTGAATATTGTTTCAGCGTTCTCTACAACTGAAGACATGCGCAGGAAAACGTGCTAACCCTCAAATTTAAAAGCGTAGAGATAATGGTTGCCATCTGTTGCTCAGTTCAGGAACTATCAAAACTGACATATGTCTCACACCTAAATATCCTGATGTGATATTTAGGGGTGAGACCAATGTCAATTTTGATAGTTCCAGTACCCTGCAACAGATGGTAACACCTATCTCTAAGTTTTTACATTTGAGGGTTAGACAGTTTTTCCGCACATGTCTTGAGTTGTTAGCGACCAGATTTATATGCATTTGTCTTGTCACAGTGCTTTGCCAACATTGTCTATAAAGTAATAAGCAAAAAAATTTCTACTGTTAAGTGACCTTTCTCCATGTGTTGAGGGAATTTCATTGTCCAGATCACACAGCTTGGTTTTCAGATCGCGTGGCATTTCTCAGCCACCTTTCTTCTGTGCATTATGGTATGCTCTCTTTGTGCAAGTCTTCCCGCACAGCTTTACAAACTTTCTTTACTATTTTACACACTTCTGTGTGGCCATTCTGTATTGATAATGCATATCAATTAGAGTGCAACCAATATCCAGAATTCTGGAAAAGATTATTAGTTGACATTACACCTGTTGTTTTACAGTTAATTCATCAAACGACTGTACATTCATTCGAAAATAAAGAATTAGCTTCCATCTTCTCTTAAATCTATAAACAGTGTCACGAACTGTCCTTTCAGCAATCTTGAACTAACCACTGGATGAGTCCAAAATCTCCTGTTGCGTTTCTTACTGCATTCATGAACGAAGTAAGCAAACACTGCTTTGTTCTGCCTACTTGCGTACTGGCTGGCTTCCAGTCAAGTAGTGATGCCGCGACTGTGATGCCGTGCTCTTGCTGGGAGAACCGACGGATGTTACTCGCTCTTGTGGGTCAGTCTTATGAGACACACAGCAGCAACTAGCCACAATTTCGTTTGGATTTATTTTATTAAAATAAAATCACTGTTTAATTGGTAAGGAACAAATAATACATCCAATTACGTAGTTAGCATACCTTTAGTAGACAACGTTTCCAAAAATATAGCAAACCTACTTAAGTCACATAAAATGAAAGTAGTTTTCTCCAAAAAATAACAGACATCTGAGTACGGAGCGCTCGCGGTGAAATTGGATGGTCAGACATCATTACGTTACGTAGGGAAATGCAAATGTGCGCTCTCTTCAAAGGAATCGCCGTGTGTTAGGTTCGCCGTACCCTTTGACGTGAGGGCATATAGTTCATGGTGCAGTGCTTAGAGTGGATAGTAGCTCTTTATAAATCGATGAGAAGCAGTTTTATGACTGAATTATGAACTTCAAAGAGGAGGTCAGACACACCAACATCAATTTACAAGACGTCAGTGCAGGATGACTAGTTAGAGCTTCTAGACCTACAGTGTCACAGCCAGTTGCGTGATAAGTTTCGCAATAAAAAAGTCTTGTAGAGTCGCATAAAAGCTTTCCTCGCCATACATTTTCTCGACTTTACAAATTTACATCTACGGTTATGTCTATGTTAGGAACTACATACTTGTGCGAGCAACTCTTTCCCACCATGAAGTGAACAAAATCTCCCAAACAGGGTCATTCACAGAGTGCAACTTTCAAGCTTACCATCGAATTGAAAGTAGTACCAGACATTGATGCTTTAGTGAAATGCGATAGTAATAGAATTCATTGAAATTCAGTGTATTATTTTTAACGTGTGAATAAAGTAGTCACGAAAAACAAGTTGGTGTAAGTTTCAAAATCTTCGACCGAAAACGGCATTGGTAAGGCTTGCACCATTCTTAAGAATTATCAGGTTTCGTACTTAGTTGCCCAGTGTTCTTCACCTCAGCAATTAAAGGAAATGTAATTTTCTTTTCATTCACATACCTTATCAATGCAACAACCCTAGGAAATAAATTTGCCACGAAAGGCTGTATTAGCCAACCGGAAGCGCCAACTGTGGGCGATCATTCCACGAAGGCAGTCCTTGTGAACATCCATCCTTGTGTGTCAACTATATGAAAGAACAGACACCATGTATTCATATAATATACGCAACATCATCCTCGGCAGTATGCCCAGTTTTCGAGAAAGAAGTTCCAGGAATACAAATCTGTATACTGAGGCACAGAAGAAATATGAATGCCTACATCTGTGCATATGACGAACAACTACGCTAACATCATTAACATCGACCTCCCCCTACCTCAATCTCCCCAAACCAGATCTTCCACCACCCTACTCTCCTATGCTTCCCACAATTCCTTCTTCAGGAAGCATTTCCTAATCCAACCTGCAGAGGCGTTCTTCTTCTTCAGGTCTACTGGTGACAGGGCACTCTCTCAGGATTACTTTGCCTAGAAACTCTGCGGTGTCACCGCCAGACACCACACTTGCTAGGTGGTAGCCTTTAAATCGGCCGCGGTCCGTTAGTATACGTCGACCCGCGTGTCGCCACCATCAGTGATTGCAGACCGAGCGCCGCCACACGGCAGGTCTAGTCTAGAGAGACTAGCACTCGCCCCAGTTGTACAGCGGACTTTGCTAGCGATGGTTCACTGGCTACATACGCTCTCATTTGCCGAGACGACAGTTTAGCATAGCCTTCAGCTACGTCATTTGCTACGACCTAGCAAGGCGCCATATTCAGTTACTATTCTGAACAGATAATATTGTGAATCATGCACCGTCAAGAGCGACGTTCATCATTAATGGATTAAAGTTAAGTATGAAACTAATTACGTCCGCTTTCTGAATTCTCATTCCTTGTCATGTTCCAGACCTCACGTCAGTATAGTTCTTCCCTCTTCACGCCAGCCTGCGTGAGCTAAACGCGTGCATTTCGGCCTCCTCTAGTAACACGGTGTTGGCTCTCCTGCCATCACAACAAACGCCTGAACTGGAGGCCTCACGTCAAACAATGGCTGAAGGAGACATGGTCTGTAGGTCCCAGAGCTCTACACCTGTCCCCAAATTTAATGCAGATAGTCCCTTGAATGAACCTTGCCCACTAAAGGATATGAAGGAAAAAGAGAAGAATCGGAGCATGGCTCCTCCAATGCCACCAGAGGAGGCAGACCCCCCATGCAGTCACATTCTGATTCAATGTTTGTGGATGTGGTTTCATCACCACAGGACACAGGTAGTGATCTTGCTTCGCGACCAGTCCTCATGGCCCCTTCTCACCCTACCTGGCCGCCAATCGTGTGATCATTCAGTGGAATTTGAAGACAACTGTCACCTGCTGTGGTTTGCATTGCTCTCCAAGAAACACACTTCATTGGTGACCACTCTCCAGTGCTCTGTGGTTATCATGCAATCTGTCAGAATCATGCTGGTCCTGAGCGGCCATCTGGTGGGAGGGGAGAAATTGTGTTTTGGCGCATACAGATGTTGTCAGTGAATGGATTCCACTTTGTACCTCGTTGGAGGCAACAGTGATGCAGGTGCAAACGACCTCAGCAATTGCCATTTGCAATGTTTACCTACCTCCAGGCTGGCACTGACTTATGTTGAACTGACCACATTGATCCACAAACTTTGCCCCCCGTTTCTGCGTGCACACCACACCCTGTAGGGTAGTACCACTTTGTCCGGTAGGGACCTTCTAATTGACCAGCTTCTCACAGACTATCACCTGTGCCATCTTCATGATGGTTCTCCTACCCACTTGAGTGCCACCCATGGCATCTTTACAGCTATTGTTCTAACGATGTCTTCCCCTTGTGGCTTCACTGGATTGGTCACTACATGATGGTGTTTGTGTCAATGTCCGGTTCCCAGCCAACCTGTCGTTTCTTTGACACCGTCAGACAGAGCAACTAACACGTTATGCACATCACAGAGCCAAACGCCTTTGTATGCCTCTGCTGTTACATTTGCTGCTTCTCTATCAGATTGTCTTAATGATGTTGTGCAAGGCGTCTTAGACGCGACCATCCATGCCGCTGGAGCTGCTATTCCCCTCTCTACAGGTCTCCCCCCCCCCCCCCCGCCTCCACTGTCAGCCCTTGCCATGGCACCAAGTGAGGTGGCACAGTGGTTAGCACACTGGACTCGCATTCTGGAGGACGATGGTTCAAACTCGGCTCTGGCCATCCTGATTTAGGTTCTCCATAATTTCCTTAAATCGTTTCAGGCAAATGCTGGGATGGTTCCTTTGAAAGGGCACAGCCGATTTCCTTTCCCATCCTTCCATAATACGAGCTTTTGCTCTGTCTCTAATGACCTCGCTGTCGACAGGATGTTTAACACTAATCTCCTCCTCCTCCCAGTGCCAAGGTGCACCAAAGGCACTAAAATAGCTATTCAGGATCGCCGACGAGCTCTGCAATGATTCAAACGACATCCTATGCAGACCAACCTCATCACTTTTAAGCCACTTGGTGCTTGGGCTCACTATCTAATCAAACAAACTAAAAATGAATGCTAGGGGCACTATGTTTCCTCCCTGGGAACTTATGCCTCTTCATCATAAATGTGCATCAAGCTCCATGGTCTTATGGACTGCCAACAATCAACAGCTGCTATGGGTCTAGTCCTACACAGTGGTCTTTGTACCGATTCATTACTTCTTGCAGAACATCTTGCAACTGCATCAGCGAAATCTTACCTGGCTACCTTTCTACTGCAGAAGCGACTCAGTGAAGAGATCCTCATATGTTCACTCTCCAGCAAACTGAATCCTATCATGAACCCTTCACTGAGTGGGACCTACTTCACACTCTTACCTCATCCCATAAGACAGCCCTGGAGCTGTTCACAGTCAGATGATGCAACACCTGAATGTTCCTCAAAGGCAAATCTCCTCAGGGTCTTCAAGCATATTTGGCTACAAGGTGCCTCCCCTTACAATATCAGTAGTGGGGCAGAGCTGAAGCTGGTGCAGACTTCATTACTGCCAAATTTATTCAAGATGCTGTCAGTAGATGTGGGAACATTGCAAAGATGACATGACCAGATGGCATCATGTGTTTTCCCCCCTCTTCTCCCCCATCAGCTCCTCTCCACCCCCATCTCTTCCACCACTGCCCTCCCTTCCCACCCCTCCCCCTCCCCTACCCCATCTGGGAATTGGTGTGCAAAGCTTAGTCTTTGCTGAGTTGTTGGTGTGGAAGGATATATTTAGTTCATCATCTGTTTGGAATGTATGGGTGTTATCCTCTTGGATGAATTTTGCAGTAGCGCCACAAATTGGTGGGAAAAGCTTAGTAAAGTGCAAGTATTCACTGTTGGGTCAAACAACAACCACATGCCCTAATTACACTGCCATAGATCATCAATCTAGATCAGTCAAAAATCATAAACATCTACAATATGTATAGCTATGGAGGTCCAATACATATTTCAAAAACAGTACAGCGGAAAACCCTACCTATGGCTCATATAAAGATTTGTGAAATACTGCAGAAAATGATACCTAAACATAGCTAAAAACCTGGCCTAAACTTTACATAGAGGTTATATAAAGATCTAAACACATTACAAATATCGAAAAATACATTATGCCAACACTCCTAAACTACATCTACAGATCGTAAACACACACCCTGCATAACATAAATGGAGTCTAAAGATTGCACATCATATATGCACCTTCTGTGAACAGTCAGCATCCTTGCTACATCAGCCCTTCCTGTATTCGCACGAGCAGGTTCTTTGAGGCTGGTTCAGAGTCATTCCCCAGCTTATCCAGCCTTCTATTCTTCTCAGAAGGACAGAGCACTTAAATGTCTCTGAGATAAATAGCAGGATGTTGAACAATAAGCTTCCTGCAAGGGTGCGTTCACTTTTGAGTGCTGCCCACCACCTATACACTGACAAAGAATGAAGTGCTTCCTTTCATACCACCTGAAAACTGAAATGTTTTGAGATGTGATTCTGAGATATGCGAGAAAGGCTGAGCCTGCGAAGAATAGTAAAATACCTGTCTGCTGTACATCTCATCCCAAATCTTTACGAGCCTGCCAACCTGGCTTTCCCTCAGGATACCCTCCTGTAGAATGAGGATGGTTCAAAGACATTCATCCACAGCTCGTGATCTCACGGTCGCGTTCTCGCTTCCCGAGCACAGCGTCCTGGGTTCGATTCCCAGTGGGGGTCAGGGATTATCACCTGCCTCGACACGACTGGATGTTTCTGTTGTCCTCATCATTTCATCATCAAACATGAAAGTGGCGAGTTTCGACAGTGAAAGCTTGAGAATTTGTACGGGCACTGATAATTTCGCAGTTGAGCACCCCACAAACCACACATCATCATCATCAAAGACATTCCTCAGTTTGTTGATCGACCGATTCTTCTCAGAACACCTGGGTGCTTAGATATCACCAGCGGAATACCAGGACCTTTAACAATATGCTAAAGTGCGCGTCATTTATGTTGGCGGCCGAGTTAGGGTTCGTTCTGCGCATCTGACGTCACAAAACACAGTCAGCCAATGAACAGAGAACGATGTTGCCAGATCTCGACTGCAGTGCATAGCATGGACGAGTGTCTTCAGTTTTAGAAACGTTCAGTCATAAATAAAGTAATAGAACAAAAGCAATGTCTTGATAGCAGACTTTCTTTTATAGAAAGTTTGGAAAAAGCATTCTTTATACCAATTGCTTCATATTCTATTAATTAAACCAAACAAGCAATAAGACTCCTAATTCAGGCGATAGCAAGGAAAGGTGTTTGTATCAATCTCAGGAACCGCTTTTCGCAATAAAGAACAGCGGTAATTGATTATTTCCTATTGTACTTCGACGAAGCGTGAGTAATTCATAGTCATACCAACAGTGTTTGTCAGTATTTTGCGTGACGTGTTATAGTCCTCAAGGCATTCTATAGTCGGACGAGCTGCGTTAGCGTAACGGTTAACGTGTTGGGCTTCCAAGTGAAAGGTTATGAGTTCAAACCTTGTGTGCTGCTTAATATTTTCATTATTTAAAAACAATATCGAAGTGCCTTACTTTACGAATTATATCCGTTTGAATGCAATTATTTTGAAATTTCTAGTGCTTTGTCTCTTCATTAACCCTTTCGCTGCTGCAGACACGTGCTCCCCGCATTCCGCGCTGGGCGCAATTTTGTCATCACTGCACTGCTCGCCTGTGCAGATACATGATGTTCCCACTGCTTTGACACACTTATCATTCGATTTCACAAAAACTATTTGGCCCAAAAATTTGATTTTTACACGTCTTCTTGACTGATACCTTCCCCCCATAAATGACTTTATTTTGTTTCGATGTTCAACGCAGTTATTATGCAGCATTACATGTAGTAATTTTATATGAAATTTAGGTATCTTGTCCACATTTCATTCTCAACATTGTGGCAACTAAAATCGACCATATGGAAAGTATACTATATGGACTTTTACCTCTGCAAACTCTTCAAAATTTCGTGCAATGGTTTACTATATTTAATGCGGCATAATAAATGCGTTGAACATCGAAACAAAATTAAGTCATTTGTGGGGGGAAGGTATTAGTCAAGAAGACATGTAAAACTCTAATTTTTGGGCCAAATAGTTTTTGTGGAATCGAATGATAAGAGTGTCAAAGCAGTCGGAACACGATGTGTCTGCACAGGCGAGCAGTGCAGTGACAAAATCGCGCACAGCGCGGAATGCAGGGAGCACGTCTTTGTAGCAGCGAAAGGGTTAATGCGGCCGTGGAGGCTTTACTTCATGTCATGAACTGCACGCTCCCCCCTAAACGTAAGCTTGCATACTATGCTATACTATGGCGCTGCTTCTATTGGCGCGTGCGTCGTGTGCAACTGGCAACGCAGCAATCTCCTGCGTCTGGGCGGGCATGCGCGAGCCGCCAAGATAAAAGAATTGAACTATAGTAGTGGGACAAAGAGAGCACCACCCCACATTGCATTGTTTCCAAATTTATTGAAGATGGTGAATCCAAGATGGCGGCGATAGATGTGGCAATGTTGCAATGATGTCATGGTGGGAAGTTCAAATTTTGTCAGGGAGGTAGGTCAATCTGGCTACCTCCACTAACCTAACCCCCTCCCCTCCCCCTCCCCCTCCTCTCCACCAGAAAATGGCGGGAAGTTCACATTCCAGTTGGACAATGCAACACACCATTGCTACCTCCACTAACCTAAGAAAATTGTGGGAAAATAGGTCTCTTGGGCTACCTCCACTAACCTAAGTCATCCGACCACCACCTCTTCCTAGGAATTTGTGGGAAAAGGACTCAGCCTGTGCTGGGCTGCTGGATAGTATGAATTTATGTCTTTATTTTGCATGCAGTGTTTATTTAAACAATTTGAGCCAGTAGCTCCATCCAATGTGTTCACCATGAGTTCTGGAGTCCAACTGACCTGGTATACACTACTGCCACCAGAGGGTGCTGTCATCCCTCCCATGACATAATCCAAGATGGCGGTATGCGGCGGGGTGGGGGTGGGGGAAATGGCGGGAAAAGGACTCAGCCTGTGCTGGGCAGCTGGATAGGATGGACGTAACTCTCTATTTCGCAGGCAGTCTTTATTTAAACAATTTGAGGCAATACTATAGCTTGTGAAGTATGTATGTAGATGTGGATGTAGATGTAGATACAATATTGTGTAAATATCAAATAACGTGGTACACCTTGTAAAATTTCTGGCTCTTGAAGCCACAGTTTATTTCACACATATTACATCTCAGTTGTGCAAGGATGCAGTAGCTGATGTGTAGCATGATAAGGTGGAGTCAGGCAAGAATGACAGATGCTGCTATGCAGTTATAGCATTTGTGGAAAATTATGCCAACTGACATGACTTGTGTTCCGAATGACTGCTGCAGTAAAAGATGGAGGGATTATTCTCTGGCATGTGACTAGTAGGGTAAAGGAAATACAAGTGCATTTTGTGAATGTGACGTGCATATATCAGGGACAAGTATACATTCAGCGGCAAACCTGTCATTCTGTTAATTGATTTATGATCCCCTGGGGACCGATTTATCACCCCCTGGGGATAATCCATCCTTCTGGGAAACGCCTCACCCCTCCCCATCCCCCTCCTCCCCTACCACTCTGATGCCAAATCAATTGACTAATTAGTTAAATCACTCAATTAATTAACCCTTCTCCCTGTGGGTAATCAACCCAGCCCTCCCCTCTTCTTCCCCATTCCCCTACCCTCTCCCCATCTGGAGATAGGTGGGAAAAAGACTTAATCTGTCCTGGAGCGGATGGATCTCAGGACACGAAATTAAAATCATTGTCAATTACGTAGCAAAAGATGTACTGTTTGTTTATAAAAATCAATTTCCAGGAGCTGGAGCTCTTTATTCTGAGGGAAAAACTCATGTCCAGCAATTACATGTCCAAATTATGTAATTACATTACTGCAGATTAGAGGTGTTGTCTTGTTGGAAAGCCGGCCGCTGGTGGCCGAGTGGTTCTAGGCGCTTCAGTCTGGAACCATGCGACCGCTATGGTCGCAGGTTCGAATCCTGCCTCAGGCGTGGATGTGTGTGATGTCCTTAGGTTAGTTAGGTTTAAGTAGTTCTAAGTTCTAGGGGACTGATGACCTGAGATGTTAAGTCCCATAGTCCTCAAAGCCATTTTTTTCTTGTTGGAATATTGCTAACCATGACTTGCAGGGAATGACTGAGCTTGTGTACCTTGCCACCACCACTGGACATCAGACCCCCACCCCTTACCCCTTCTCTCCCCACCTCTCTCAGGAAGTACTCAGCTGGTGGACTGTAAGGACCCCATGACAGGAAATTCAGCTACACTGCAGAGTGTATAATAACATATTGTTTATTTATAAACATTAGTGTACATAGCAATTCACACAGTTGGAACTCTTTATTTTGCAGGAAAATCTTATCATTCTCTGCCGTTTATTTAATTTGGAGGATGCAGATCTTGTAAAATACTCTCCCTTTTAAGACGTTACTTCTTGACCAGCAAGTGACTGTCATATGCCACTGGTAACCGCTTTAACCCCTCTTTTGTCCTGAGCTAAGGAGTGGATACTTCATAATCCCCAGTCCTCCCCAAAATGTAGGGCTGCAGATGTCATGGAAATTGGTTGTTTGCACTACCCCCACTCAGTCAAATTAATTGATTAATTAAACCTGAAGAGAGGCAGTAGCCTTTTCAGTAGTTGCAGGGGCAACAGTCTGGATGATTGACTGATCTGGCCTTGTAACACTAAAGGGAAGATCAGTTTGGATTCCGTAGAAATATTGGAACACGTGAGGCAATACTGACCCTACGACTTATCTTAGAAGCTAGGTTAAGGAAAGGCAAACCTACGTTTCTAGCATTTGTAGACTTAGAGAAAGCTTTTGAAAATGTTGACTGGAATACTATCTTTCAAATTCTGAAGGTGGCATCGGTAAAATAAAGGGAGCGAAAGGCTATTTACAATTTGTATAGAAACCAAATGGCAGTTATAAGAGTTGAGGGGCATGAAAGGGAAGCAGTGGTTGGGAAGGGAGTGAGACAGGGTTGTTGCCTCTCCCCGATGTTATTCAATCTGTATATTGAGCAAGCAGTGAAGGAAACAAAAGAAAAATTCGGAGTAGGTATTAAAATCCATGGAGAAGAAGTAAAAACTTTGAGTTTCGCCGATGACATTGTAATTCTGTCAGAGACAGCAAAGGACTTGGAAGAGCAGTTGAACGGAATGGATACTGTCCTGAAAGGAGGATATAAGATGAACATCAACAAAAGCAAAACGAGGATAATGGAATGTAGTCGAATTAAGTCGGGTGATGCTGAGGGTATTAGATTAGGAAATGAGACACTTAAAGTAGTAAAGGAGTTTTGCTATTTAGGGAGCAAAATAACTGATGATGGTCAAAGTAGAGAGGATATAAAATGTACACTGGCAATGGCAAGAAAAGCGTTTCTGAAGAAGAGAAATTTGTTAACATCGAGTATAGATTTAAGTGTCAGGAAGTCGTTTCTGAAAGTATTTGTATGGAGTGTAGCCATGTATGGAAGTGAAACATGGACAATAAATAGTTTAGACAAGAAGAGAATAGAAGCTTTCGAAATGTGGTGCTACAGAAGAATGCTGAAGATTAGATGGGTAGATCACATAACCAATGAGGAGGTGTTGAATAGGATTGGGGAGAAGAGAAGTTTGTGGCACAACTTGACTAGAAGAAGGGATCAGTTGGTAGGACACGTTATGAGGCATCAAGGGATCACCAATTTCGTATTGGAGGGCAGCGTAGAGGGTAAAAATCATAGAGGGAGACCAAGAAATGAGTACGCCAAGCAGATTCAGAAGGATGTAGGTTGCAGTAGGTACTGGGAGATGAAGAAGCTTGCACAGGATAGAGTAGCATGGAGAGCTGCATCAAACCAGTCTCAGGACTGAAGACCACAACAACAACAACAATTAATTAAATCGATACCCCCTGTTTGGGGCAGTTTTTTCCTGCTGGCTATTGGTGGATACTAGGACTGGCATATTTGGTGGGAAATTCTAGGTCTATTTGGGACTCTAACCCGGGATCTCACAGGTTCGAGTCCAGGTCATGCCTCACATTTTCAACTGTCCGCATTGATATTTATCAACGCTTGTAAGCAGCTAATGGTCTGGATTTCATTGTAATTTCATTCTTCGAGAGCTGAAAGATCACAAACGGTATCTGTTCTTTCGGACATGTCCGAAAGTACAGATACCATCTTCATATAGAAATCCATTATGTTGGAGGTGAATGAAAATGGTAGTGAGAATTAAAAATTTCAGCTCAGTTGCGCTACATCCTTAAGCAATTTGCAGAAGATGGGGCAGGAATTTGACAGGGGTGTGCTCGCAGTAGCTCTATAGGAAACAATAAATTGTTCAATTGGGAATTTCATGTCGCGATTGGAAGTCGTGCTGTATAAAATGATAGTTTTCATTTTAGGTTTCGACAGGATTTTATACTGTCACAGTTGTGGAAATCTGACCACCTACATGTCACTAAGTGTATTTTGCACTATACATTTCCCAAGTTATTTCTCTCTGCTGCACCAGGAAGAAGGAGGGAGAAGGGTCTACTGTGTGATAGGATAGTAACAACAACAAATCCACCATTATTTAAACAAATTCTACTCCACGATTCCTCTGTAAGACAGAGTCCACTGGGATGCACTGAGAAGCACTCAGCGCCACATATAGCAGCTGTCACCACGTAGGCAGGGCACCTAGTACACCCATATACTTAAACCACAATCTATTCTGTAGTAGCTCTCATGGTGTGGTGTGCGTACTGTAAGACCTTCGGTACACACACCATCAGATTATTTGACTTGTCGCTCTAACGAAGTAGGCGAGTGTCAGCAATATGTCTCGTGGTGTTATCGTGGCATGTTTATCTTCTGCCGTTAGGTCGGACGATAAAAATGCCACTCGCATGCTTAGAGTAGCAGATTGACGGTGACCAACTTTAAACAGAACTTGATTAATTTTCACACACATTTATTAAAATAATAAAAAGCATAGACATTACGTAACTTGATTCTGGATGCTGTTTACAATTGACAATCTGAAGTTCCTTTGGTCTTGGTACATTACTCTTATTCTCACATATCTCTGATACTTGACAAAGTGTCTATTCATTTATCTTCATGGCTATGTACAGGAATACGGTAATCTTATTAGGCGCAGACTGAAACTTGACTATAGACTGGTACAGACTAATGTAGACTGGTACAGATAGGTGCAGATAAATGCAGATCGTACAGACTAATGCAGACTGACTAATTGGAGTTTTTTTTGTTTTTTTTCTTTATTGTGATTTTAAAACCTGTGGAACAGGTAGGCTGGCAGCAGCACAATACGCCGCTCTTCAGCCGAAGAGAGTACAATGATATAAACAGAGAAGATACATCACTTGGAAAAACGGCGGGAAAAAACAGTAGACACATGAACATAAAAAAACATGAAGCCGTTCACACTCGATGACAATCCACACTACGAACTGTTGACACGACGCACAAACACTGAAGAAGACGATGGCACTGGTGAACGATGGAGTGTGACGGTGAACACTGAACACTAAACATGACGGCACACACGAAACACTGACGGCGGTGATCTCCGGCGCGCGAATGTCCACTGAGCGTGTGCGAGTCTGCGGACCTGCCAAGAGGGGAACAGGGGTGAGGTGGGGGAGAGGGGAGAAAAAGGATGCCAATGGCTGAGGAGATGGGGGCAGGAGGAGAGGGACAGGGGTGGGGAAGCCCAGGGGAGGAGGGAGGAGAAATGGAGGAGGGAGGGAAAAGGGAGAGAAGGGAGGGAGGGCGCCCAGAGGAGCAAGCACAGGAGGAGGGTGGGAGGATCAAAGTTGGTAGGAGGGGTAGATGGAGGGGAGGAGGGCATCATCAGGGAGGGGGAGCTGGCGGAAGTCACCTTGGGAGAGGGTAAGGAGGGTGGAGAGATGGAGACCGGGTGGGACGTGCAAATACAGGCGCGGCAGCGGGCGGGGGTGGGAGAGGATCGGGGAGACGAGCGGGTGAGGAGGATTGAGGTTGCGGGAGGTGTACAGGATCCGAATCCTTTCAAGGAAAAGGAGGAGGTGGGGGAAGGGGATGAGATGGTACAGGATCCGCGTGGGGGAGGGGAGACGGATGCAATAGGCGAGGCGGAGAGCATGACGTTCAAGGATTTGGAGGGATTTATAAAAGGTAGGCGGGGCGGAGATCCAAGCCAGATGGGCATAACGAAGGATAGGGCAGATGAGGGATTTATAGGTGTGGAGGATGGAGGAGGGGTCCAGACCCCACGTACGGCCGGAGAGGAGCTTGAGGAGACTGAGTCGGGATCGTGCCTTGGCTTGGATTGTCCGGAGGTGGGGAGTCCAGGAGAGGCGGCGGTCGAGGGTGACGCCAAGGTACTTAAGGGTGGGAGTGAGGGCGATAGGACGGCCATAGATGGTGAGACAGAAATCAAGGAGGCGGAAGGAAGGGGTGGTTTTGCCTACAATGATCGCCTGGGTTTTGGAGGGATTGACCTTGAGCAACCACTGGTTGCACCAAGCGGTGAACCGGTCAAGATGGGATTGGAGAAGGTGTTGGGAGCGCTGTAGGGTGGGGGCAAGGGCAAGGAAGGCGGTGTCATCGGCAAACTGGAGAAGGTGGATGGGGGCTGGCGGCGGCGGCATGTCCGCCGTGTATAAAAGGTACAGAAGGGGGGAGAGGACGGAGCCTTGGGGCACACCGGCAGAGGGGAAAAAGGTGTAGGAATCTGTGTTATGGATGGTGACATAGGAAGGACGGCGGGAGAGAAAGGAGCCGATCAGACGGACATAGTTAATAGGAAGGGTGAAGGTTTGGAGCTTGAAGAGGAGACCGGAATGCCATACACGGTCATAAGCATGTTCGAGGTCCAGGGAGAGGAAGATTGCGGAGCGGCGGGAATTAAGCTGTTCGGAAAGGAGATGAGTGAGGTGAAGGAGAAGGTCGTCGGAAGAGAAGGACGGCCGAAAGTCACCTTGGGTAACGGGAAGGAGGCGGTGCTGGCGGAGATGCTGGTGGATGCGTCAGGTGAGGATAGATTCCAGGACCTTGCTGAAGACTGAGGTAAGGCTGATGGGACGGTAGGAGGAGACGGCGGACGGCGGTTTGCCAGGTTTAAGGAACATGAGGATACGGGAGGTTTTCCACAGGTCGGGGTAGTAACCGGTTGACAGGACTACATTGTAGAGCCTGGCCAGGGTGGAGAGGAAGGAGACAGGAGCTTCACGAAGGTGACGGTAGGTGACACGATCGTGACCAGGAGCAGTGTTGCGTTTTGTGCAGAGTGTATCAATGAGATCCTGTGTAGTGATAGGGGCATTGAGTTCCGTGTGTGCAATGTTGTCCAAGTACTGGAAACCAGGAGCGAGGGGAGGGACAGAGGTGTCCTAATTGGAGGTCTGTACACTCGTTATAATACCTCGTGAGTATGATCCGTGAGGAGAAAAGGTTTTATGTTAGCAGCAATCCCATTGGCTGCGTTACATGTTAATACACGGATTGGTGGAAGCAGAATTTGGTCCGTCTCTAAGGCAGTGCCATCTCGTAGTGCGGAGACGGAGGAGCGCTGCGCCTGCGCTGTTGTGCTTAGTGGGGCGCGCTCTAGTGGGAAAGTTGTGTACGCACTGACTATGCGGAACTGTGTACACAACACATGGCTAGATGTCTGAGATAGTGGTGTGACCTCCCAGCCGTCAACCGGTCAATTTAAATGCAGGGGGGGGGGGGGGGCAGGAATAATCGTCCAGCACAAACACTCGCCATGTTGAACCCAATGGCGGCCAGTGGGCTTTAGATTAAAATGGGTGGCATATCTGGCCAAATAATAACATGAAACAATTTGTCTCTTCATAAAGTTGCTTGAACGGTGAAAATGTAGCATTTAGTGTATTAGCAAGTGACGTGATTTAAACCTTTATCTAACACAACTTCTTACTCTGATAGCAAAATATAAAAAATATATGCACAAATACATACTTTTTAATATTTTCTGCAGGCAAGGCAGTAATTTATGGAATAAAATGAGAACAATGTTCTTACCTTAATAGGTTTGTAAACAAATACCATTCTTCTCTCCTTCCCTTCAGCAAAGTAGTAAATTACAAGGTCATTAAAATTATGCAAAATCAAGTGTTTTTTCATATAGGTTTCGCACTCTGTCTCTCTTCTTTGATTGTATTTTAGTGAAGTCTTTAGTCTTTTCAGTGTGGAGAAACATCTCTTGCCCTCCACTGTTGTCTTTGGTATTATACAAATTATTCGTAATAGTTTTATTGATTCCAGTAAAGCAGCTTCTAAATTATTCTCAAAGATAGAATGCAGAAGTGTTAAAGGACCGTTTGCTGTTTGGATATCATTTCTCCTGTATATGACTGTCAGTTTCTGTCACTGTTCATTTTCATTCAGGCCAAATAATTTACCTGTTGTCTAAAATTCTTTGTCAGCTTGTGAGCCGGCCGTGGTGGCCGTGCGGTTCTAGGCACTTCAGTCCGGAACCGCGTGACTGCTACGGTCGCAGGTTCGAATCCTGCCTCGGGCATGGATGTGTGTGATGTCCTTAGGTTGGTTAGGTTTAAGTAGTTCTAAGTTCTAGGGGACTGATGACCTCAGATGTTGAGTCCCATAGTGCTCAGAGCCATTTGAACCATTTTTTGTTAACTTGTGTTTTGGAAATAAACATGGCTGGAATAATAAAGCCGATATCAAGTGATTGCCATAACAAGGTCACAGACTTTCTTCACAACAGTTCTACGTGAGCCTACAAAAGGGAAACGTTTTCAGCTGGCTATATCTTCATTTCCATTCCCGTTACCCCAGTGATGATCGAGATCGAGAGAATTTCTCATCACTTGTATCGATGACATGAAATCAGAGACGTTCTTAAGAACTTTCACACTATCGAAATCTCTACTTTGCAGCTGATTAAACAAACTGTCGGAATGAGGCAGGACCGTATGGAAAAACTCAAGCCGAAAGAGAAATTCTTGGTCGTTTCTGAGAAGTTTCTGAAGTCCAGCTGTTTTTCTGGTTGTTGAGTAAACATTGCTATCATCACCCTGAGTGACCCCAAAGCACTCACAAAACAAGTAACTCAGCTGTTTCTTTCTTATATTTGAGTACGGCGTTCACACACCGCATTTCTTGAAATATATGTCTTCACAACATTTTCCAATATGATAGTTTTTTTTCACTGATTTTGAGAAGAAAGTAGAGTGTCCATGAAAATTACTAAAAATATTCGAAGTTCGTTGTGTTGCACAGTGCTCTACAGTGAGGTTGAGTTGGTGGGCATAACAGTGTACAAAATTTGCTCTTTCATACACTCCTTTTACTCTTGCCTTCACCCCATTGTGCCTGCCACTCATAACTGAAGCTCCGTCATAGCTCTGAACTATCAGTTTTTCTGGTGACATGTCAATCTTTAATCTGTTAAGTTTGTTGAACCCTTCACTACTTCTGCCACAGCTGTATGACCTTTGGGTGTTATGAAATTTATAAATATTTCATATACTTCCCCTTTTAATTCATATTGAATAATAAATAAACCTTGTGAGCTAAGTGTTTAATTTCTGTTATCCGATCTGTGGTCCAAGCACATTCTGCAATATTCATTACCAGACACACGTAACAGAAGAAAGCATTTCTTATTTCACATCCACAGACATAGTCCATATGTTTATATAAAGAAGGAGTAAATCCTCTGGTAAAACTACGTTTGCTTTTGGACGTATTTTGAGATTGTACAATGTTTAAATCAGGTCTTGGTGGTCCTAACCTTTCAGATCCAACTTTCTGTCAAAAGTAAGATTTTGACTACCAATGGATAAAATACTGTTTACGCTATTTACACCATTCACTTTAAACAGTGTAATAAACATCGCAGATCGCAGTCGATAGTGCGAAAAGAACATGCGAGGAACTGGTAAGGGGAGCCGATGAGAGGACGTTCTGTGTACACATTATGTTACAACCGTATTGCCTGCCCCTTACGGTCGGATATACCCGTCAATGCGTTGAAATCACAATTCCTCACGTCAAATCTACCCTCACGTCTACACATACGTAATATTTTACAGGAATTTTATCTTATCACTTCCCACACAAGTCTGGTATTGTGTCAGAACACTAATCACAGTAATGTTACGTACCAACACCATAACATTCCCGACAAGTAGCGCGATTATCACTTATAGATGCACAGTGCCCGAACCATTATGGTATGTCCACACTTACACCAGCTGGATACCGTTTCGTACAGTCCATCAAGGCTTTCCAGTAGCAAAACCCTGGCGCTACATCGTTATTACAACATATTCGTTAAGGAATAAACGGCGTAATTACAATTAAAAATCACTTATAGTTGGGAACGAGTATGTGACAGCGAGAGGAATGCGAGAAATTGACGTGGAAACACCGGGAACCAGGGAAGCAGGCACTTTTGGTGGACAACTATAAGACGGCTGGAATAGACTGTTTAACGTGTATGACCACCAAATGTAAAGTAATAAATGTATATTTGTCGGATCACAAGCCCAAGTGTGACATCAAAGTTATCGGCAACAACTTTATAGATTTTTATAAGGAACCCCTAGCTAGAGAGCACTGTATTACCAGCTTGGAGATTACAAACATCGAATGGATCACTGATTGACCCCGTGCAAGGCTGTTTCCTTTTTTAAAACTCTAACAAACTGTATTTACAATGTGCTTCTCTGTACTCTCTACCAATCACAACGATGCGGTGTTGGCTAATGAATACCCGAGAGAAGAGTTGCTGGATGTTTTTTAACAAAATTCTGCTGTATGTTTATTGAGGTAATAGGGATACATACAAGTTGACTGCTGTCTTTGACACTGAAAAAGAGAACCATCTGCCTCTAAATTGACATAGGTCTGGGTCAAAGGAGTAAGAAAGTAGATGGAAGAACCTGTTGAGAGGGGTTGTAACAAGGTATAATTTAATTGTTGACTGATGATGTATTCTAGAAAGAGGGAGATATTGTGGCAGGTTATTTGTCACACAATTAATTTTTTTCTGTTGTTCTCACAGGGTGTATCAATTGTGTGATATGATGTGCGTTCGACTCGTATACAATAGCATGTTCTGTGTGTGACTTAGAGCGCTATCTATGTGCAATCGTTAATACCGAACCTCTCCGTACCACAGTCAGCCAAGGACTTCCAACGGATGTGTGATGACTCATAGCCACCAAACCGATGTAAAACCTGTTTCCGCACCCTCCTCTACGCGAACATAGATGAATGCAAAGTATTCCATTCCATTGCCACATCTCGGACATAAGCGAGTCTTCAACTTCATAACTACAGTGATTCCAAGTTAGTGACAGGAATTTGTGAGGTATTTCAGTCCCTCTGTTTACATTTGCTTGACAGGTGTTGTGTGTAGAAGAGATTATGTTCTGTTCACGGAGTTAATGCAGCATGGCGTGTTATTTCATATGTCAAACACCGCTGCTACGAGTTTGTCTAATTCTTGTCTCTTGGATTTTCCGTTGCTGAAGATCACTTTATAGGACTAATGCGAACACAGCATAATTTCCAAACCATAATCGGATGTGAACAGTAGCCGCTATACACTTCTGGAAAGTATTATTGCGCATGTATCACGAAGAATCTATGTTTCTTTTCCTTTGGTGTAGAAGTTAGTGTAGAAGATACCATTAAAGTTTCTCGCCATACTGAGCGGGATAGAAAATTTGAAGGGTGAATGTATGGCAGGTTTTGAAAACATATTTCCCGCATTGGAGCATTAACATCATTTCATTCGCTGTGACTAACACATCGGAAATCACACTGCTTTAACACTATAGCATGCTTAAGTGCAGAACCGTATAGCATTTGGAGTTTGTGTTCATGTTCTGTGATCATTTTTATATTCCCACTTCTTTCTTTTTATGGGATCGAAACACTGCAGCAATACAACAGAATTGATAACACAAGTGATATACGTAACATGTTTCAAAATCGCCGGCCGCGGTGGTCTCGCGGTTCTAGGCGCGCAGTCCGAAACCGTGCGACTGCTACGGTCGCAGGTTCGAATCCTGCCTCGGGCATGGATGTGTGTGATGTCCTTAGGTTAGTTAGGTTTAAGTAGTTCTAAGTTCTAGGGGACTAATGACCACAGCAGTTGAGTCCCATAGTGCTCAAAGCCATTTGAACCATTTTTTTGTTTCAAAATCCTTCCGTCTGGAGCTCCATCATGCATGAACCATACGTTTCTTCTTCTTAATCGTCTGTTATGTAACCACAATACTCTCAAATTTATCAGGTTCGTATCTACTATACACCAATAAGGAGTGCTTACCTCCTCAGCAAGCATGCATCTAGAGAGATCATGTGTGATGTAGCACTTATGGTGAAATCTGGATACTACAGTGACAGCTCGTTTCGAAATAGAGCACGGAGTTCTGCTTCGGATATGATTCGTTTGTTGGGGTGGTAATCATCAAAGGTGACGGTGAGACCTTTCAATCCCCGACTTTATCCTAAGAACGTGAGAATACTTCGTGACTCGCATTATCACAGAGGCAGAGGGCAAATCGTAATAAAATCTTACCGAATTTATAAGGTGGTTAAGCATAGGAACGTAGTTTTTGCGCCTCCTCTCTGCTCATAGCTATTTTCTACGCAAAGAAACAGTATTTGTGTCATGTGACGTAGGCAATGTAACAGGGTTCATGATATATCCACCTGTGTATGACCCTCGCAAAGTAATGGAGGGAGTGATTCGGCAATGATACAGAAATTGAGAACCATGCTGCAATGTCAATGGCAGATAGCATCACGAGATCGACGAGATGAGATGTTTTGTTAACGTGACAACTCGTCGAGACTGGTGATTTGACCCTTGAATAATAGGCTGAAATGTGTTGAAATTACAGAAAACCAGATAAAATTACGAACATTGATGGGAAGTACGTAAAACTGATGAAAATACGACAAAATGTGGAAGGATGAGGTTACTTACATGCTCGCATGGGTGTACGAAAATCTTTCCATTCCTCCACAAGTGGGATTGACAATTTATAGTACATACTATCAATGCTCTGTGGGTTGAAGTACTGCAGAATACCCCTTTGGTCCACGTATGGTTTTGCGCTGTAAGTCATAAAAATGAAAGACGCAGTGCCCAAAGATTTGGAGGTCAGGATGACTACCACCTAGGACACCAAAACAGCCATCTTACACCTTGGTGCAATATGCACCACCAATATGGGGAATCAATGCTCTGGTTCTCTTCGAAAACGGAACAGCAGACATCTGCTATCCTGTCGCTGTGGAAGATGAGATTAAATGTAGAGGTCATTGCCTTCGGACAGCTGTTTGGAAACGCTCCACTATGCAGCAAACTATTCCAGTTTCCATATATTGCGATGTCTTCCACATTTTTGTCAATAAGAAACACCGCCTCTGTCTTTTATTTCAACCACACTGTGTGTTGTGGGAGTAGCTTAGTTTACACCATGCGATGTCCAGCTTTCTGTGAGAGCCAATGGATCGAAACGTGTTAATGTCGGTTTAACGCCTGTCACAGACCTCAAAGTCATGGTAAAGAAACAAAATGTATGGTTGTGTACACAGCTATAGTCATACACTGCTTTGATATGTTACAGCAAAAAACTGTATTAAACTGCTCATGAAACAAGAACCTTCGATGACTGATAGTCGGTGGGACATGGTCTTCCTCCAGTACAGGCGACAAACCTTTCGCGGGATCGTGGAAGCAACTTCGTTCACTAGCCACCTACTCCAGTGGACTAATACACCTATATTTAATGGGATCACCACATGTGGTCGATGTCAGCATACAGACAGTATTTATTTCTGCTGTAGTGGAAGAGAGAGATGCAGTAAAATCTTATTGCGCTATGTACCAGGTGACGTTGGCGAAGTCCTTATAGTGCGTAGTTTTATTTCGTTGGATGTTACAAAAATGGCGAAGGGAGAAGGAGAGAGAGAGAGAGAGAGAGAGAGAGAGAGAGAGAGAGAGAGAGAGAGACTATGCTGTCCACGATGTCTTGAAAGTCGTATTTCTAACATGGTAATCATAGGAATATGATAAAGGAGCTTAGGTCAAGTACAGGGGGATATTTATAAACTGTCATTTGACATCGATAAATTGTGGGTTTTATGCTTATGAATTTTCTTAAGGAGTCCACGATTCTGCATGGTTGTGAATTTCCTCCTGTAACTTTATGTCCTGTTTTTATCTTTGTCATAGCTCTCTACCTAGTCAGTGACGGGTGGAGGCCTAGACAGCCTTCTAACTATGGAACAGTGCTGTCAGAATGCGATGATATTTCGTGAGAATTATCAAGGGTCCCTGACTTCTCTGTGGGTGTCAGTTCTTCTTGATCTGGCAAATTTGCCTATCGTGCAAGAACGTATGTATAATTAACGTAAGACTCAAGGGATTTTTAATTGTAAATACTCCGTTTATTCCTCTACGAATATCTCGTAACAACGATGTAGCGGCAGGGTTTCTAGTGGAAAGTCGTGGTAGGCCATACGAAGCGGTATCCATAGGTTGTAAGTGTGGACGTACCATAATGGTTCGAGCAATATCCACCTATAAGCGAGAATCGCGCTACTTATCGGGAATGTTATGGTGTTGGTAAGTAACGTTACTGTGATTAGTGTTCTGACACATCACCAGACTCGTGTGGGAAGTGATCAGATAAAATTCCTGTAAAAAGTTACGTATGTCTAGCCGTAAGGGGAGGGTAGATTTGACGTGAGGAACCGTGATTTCAACGCATTGACGGGTATATCCGACCGTAAGGGGCAAGCAATACGGTTGTAACATAAAGGATACACAGAACGTCCTCTCGTCGGCACCCCTTACCACTTCCTCGCATGTTCTTTTCGCACTATCGACTGCGATGTTTATTACGTTACACCAGCCCATATCGGTGATCTTCCAATCCTTTCATCCGCGGTATCGCTGTTGGTTATCACATAGTGCCGGCCGCCTGTGCTTTACATCACTTGTTTGAGAGTGTTTTGGCGGGATGCAGCACCTTCCGGAAGGGCTGACTGGAAAATACCTGCAGTCTGTTCTCGAATCTGATTGGCTGGAAGAACCTAAATGTTAAATAATTTCGTAGAAATTAGGTGAATCGATACACCTAGGCGGTGTGCGTCTGTGGGCATACCATAATTTTTTCGGACGCTATACGCATATAAACGATAATTGCACTGGTTGTCTGAAATGCGTACGTGTTTTGGTGTTAAGTTACTGTGGTCAGTATTTCGACACGTGCAAAGAAAATGATGTGGATGGGACTATGTCTGGTCGTAAGGGGTGTATAGATTTGACGTGGAAATTGCTGTTTCGATGCGTCGATACCCGTAAAGAGTATGACGGATTTTACGTGGAAAATTATGTCCAGTCATAAGGAGGATATAGAAATATGTGGGCAATTGATGTTTCCAGAGCCACAGTCGTCAAAAGGAGGTATTTCCGATAGTCAGATCATTGTTGAATATCACTAGATTGGTGCTGCAATTGTAGTATTTAGTTGTAATTATATGGGTGGTTTCCTAGCATGACACTGCTTCGTGTCCGGGTGCGTGACGGAGGTAGCTGTCTCCCGAACTGACCGGGCATGTACGAGGATGCAGTCGACCTAACCGTGTCGCCCTCTGGACGGGTGAATAGCGAACTAATATTCAGTATGTGTTGGGCAACCTTCGTGATCGCGTGTGCTGCGAGCATTCTTCGATTTTTACGTAGGAATTTGAGAGGGTTGAATATGGCGAGTGTCTGCACTGGACGATAATCCCCCTCCCCGCTTATGTCATGAAAATTGACTGGCTGACGGCTGAGAGGTGACAGCGGCAGTCTCTCAGGGCGCATGGCGGCGTGCGGAAGTTTCCACGATCTCCGACATCTAGCCGTGACAGCTACTATGGAATCGATCGTGGTTTAAGTGTATGTATTTACAAAGCGCCCTTTTCATGTTGTGACGGCTGCTGTGAGTGGAACTGAGTGTTACTCAGTACATTCCAGTGGACTCTTTCGAACAGGGGAAAGGTGGAGTAGTATATGTTAAAATAACGGTAGATTTGTTTTTGTTACAACCCTATCACGCAATAGACTCTTTGCAATCCATCTTCTTACTGTTGTAGCATAGAGAACCAACTTTGAAATTCTATAGCGCTTTAAAAAACACACTTACTAGACCTGAAGGTGGTCGGAAGTTACACAACCGGTACGGTATAAATTTTCGTCGAAATTTGAAATTACAACTATCACTTTACAAAGCATCGCTTCGAATCACGTCGTCAAATTCCCGATTAAACAATTTATTATTTCCGATAGTGGTACTGCGAGCATACCCTAGTCATACCCCTGCCCCATCTTCTGCAAATTGTTTAAGGATATATCACAATTGAGCTGAAATCTAGAATTCTCACTACTATTTTCGTCTGCCTCTAACATAATGAATTTCCCCTCCAAACGACGTAACTATGCCAATATCCAGCAATAGAAGACAAGGAAAATCCAGAAGGGGGAAAGAGTAGAGCTTAGAAACTGGGCAATTGCGCAATCGAATCCTGAATGGCTCCAGAATTTCATGCCAAATACAAAAAAATGGCTCTGAGCACTATGGGACTCAACTGCTGTGGTCATCAGTCCCCTAGAACTTAGAACTACTTAAACCTAACTAACCTAAGGACATCACACACATCCATGCCCGAGGCAGGATTCGAACCTGCGACCGTAGCAGTCGCACGGTTCCGCACTGCGCGCCTAGAACCGCGAGACCACCGCGGCCGGCCATGCCAAATACACCAGTCCTAGTATCCACCAGTAGGAAGCAAGGAAAAACTGGCGAACACAGAGCACTCACTCCGTCTTCAGGCCACAAGTGGCCCATCGGGACCATCCGACCGCCGTGTCATCCTCAGTTGAGGATGCGGATAGGAGGGGCGTGTGGTCAGCACACCGCTCTCCCGGTCGTTATGATGGTATTCTGTGACCGGAGCCGCTACTATTCGGTCGAGTAGCTCCTCAATTGGCATCACGAGACTGAGTGCACCCCGAAAAATGGCAACAGCGCATGGCGGCTGGATGGTCACCCATCCAAGTACCGGCCACGCCCGACAGCGCTTAACTTCGGTGATCTCACGGGAACCGGTGTATCCACTGCAGCAAGGCCGTTGCCGGCCAACACAGAAGGCATCGATTTAAATAATTAGCCAATTAATTTGACTGAGTGCAGGTAATTATATGGGGAGGGCGGGGGTTTACCCAGTAAATGCTACTTTGTTCAGGACAAAAGTGGGTTTAGTGTTGTTACTGGTCAGGAAGTAACCTCTTGAGAGAGAGAGAGAGAGAGAGAGAGAGAGAGAGAGAGAGAGAGCATTTGTTTCGACAGGAATTTCCCAGACATCAATATCAAAGAGTTGCTGCCACCTGATGCTTTGTGCATCAGGAAATAACCGGACGGGCGAGAGGGTATTGGAGGAGGGGGTTGGAGGGAGGAGTAACCCTGGGTGCAACCAGTCACATGCTCCTCCCTCGGTTAGAGATACGATTTTAGTATATATCCTGGATGATAGCCTTAGAACTGGTCTCTTCAAACTCAAGGACTTATGTCTACAAATTTGTCTCCCCAATATCAAGCCATTAAAACAGTCTCTTTGATCCTTGACTACTGTATAAAATCTCTCATAAGTGTTTGCAACTCAGACGACATGTCCACAAACTCAGTTGTAGACACTTGTCCATTCAGACTCACAAAAGACACAGCACCCATGCACTGTCTCCAACACTTTCCTTCCTGCAGTCATTGTTTTATCAGTCATCAGCAACACCAATACCATTACTAGAGAGTAAATTGCACCTCATGTGGGAAATCCGGACAGAGGGCCAAAGTGTGTCAATCAATTTTGAAGGTGTCAGTGGAGAGCACCTGAATGGATCCCTCAGACATGGGGGCAGCAACATATCCATATGTATCCATACATGTCATATATTCAATCAGTGCTCCCACACTCTACAGAAAGCCTCATATTGACTGTCAAAATCAATAACATACCCATCTACTTGCAAATAGTTAGAGAGACTGCTGTAACCATTATCGATAGAGGATCATAGGACAGTGTCACGTCACCTCCCCTCCATCCCTTAGGTGCCCAAATGTGGAGTCATAGCCATGACCCTATAAAGATTGATTTACAATTTCACAGCCAAGTACCGTTTCAGTCACACATCATGGCCAGGATTTTGGTGAAGGATGCCCTGAGACCTAGCAGTTTCTTAGGCATGGATCTTTTTAATGCACTTGAGTTAGAAACTGATGACTCTGCCACCAATGTCAACTCCCTGGGAACAAAGCTGTAACTCAGATTTTTTTTTTTTTCAAAATTCAACTATGTGTTTTCACAATCCTCTTTTGGTTCAAATTGTTCAAATGACTCTGAGCACTATGGCACTTAACTTCTGAGGTCATCAGTCCCCTAGAACTTAGAACTACTTAAACCTAACTAACCTAAGGACATCACACACATCCATGCCCGAGGCAGGATTCGAACGTGCGACCGTAGTGGTCGCGCGGTTTCAGACTGTAGCGTCTAGAACCACTCAGCCACCCCGGCCGACCCTCTTTTGGTGTCACAGACTTTGAAGCCCACATGGACCCCCTTTCATGGCAATGCCGAAATTTTTTAGGGATAGAAATGTTCCATTTGCGCTCAGGGATAAGTTTCAGAGGGAATTACAGCGCCTGCAAGATGAGGCACAGGCATTCCAGTCTCCAACAGCCAATGGGCCACACTAGCGGTTAGTGTTGAAAAACCAGAGGGTACCTTACGCATCTGTGAAGATTTTAAGACAACCAGCAACGCCCAATGAATCATTGATGCGTACCTGATACCTACGGTAGAAGACATCATGGTCTGTCTATTGGGTGGAAAAGTGTTAGCAGAAATTGATCTGAGGGATGCATAACTTCAATTGGTATTGGATGGAGAATCCCGACGCATCGTAGTAATCAAACCTCTATTTGCGTTTTTCAGTACAACAAACATCCCTTTGGTATAGCCAGCGCCCCGGGGATATTTCAACGATATATGGAGCATCTCACTCGTGATGCCCCAGGGACAGCGAATTAAGACATTCTCATTGCAGGCAAAGATGCCCTGTACCCCGCCAACAATTGGGACGCTCTATTGATACTACTCCAACAGGCCAATCCAAAATGTAACAAGGAAAAGTTTTGTTTCTTTGTTCCCCAAGTTCAATATCTCAGACACATTTTCAGTGCTTTCGACATCTTATCCACGTCTCAGTACATTGAAGCAGTACATAAACTTCCAGCTCCTACGAATACCAGCCAGCTGAAATCAGTGTTGGGACAATTAAATTACAACTGAAAGAGTATTCTCTATGTCGATACCACTGCCAAACCACTTCATCGCCTATAGTGGAAAAACGTCCACTGGCAATGGATTCCAGTGTGTGACAAAACTTTCAGATAGTTAAAACAGGTTCTTCTTTGCTCCTTATGCCTCACAGCACGTGACCCTACAAAACTTCTTATCCTCACAGAAGAGGTATGAGACTATGCGATGGGGGTAGTCCTGGCCCACGTGGTTTATGAGGTGGAACACTCAGTTGCTTTTGTGTCCAAAACCCTCACCATTTGTCAGAATGCCAATTTTGTTTGCTCTGATGACGATATCCTACTCAGTAGTCCCCACCTAGAGATCCGAATGGGGAATATCTTACTCAAAAAGATGATATGATCATTAAACCATACAGTAGAGCTTCATTCTCTCGTGAAAAAAAAATTACGGTTGTAGTTTCCGATTGCTTTCAGCCGTTTGCAGTACCAACAAGCAAGGCCATTTTGCTAATGTTACAAGGCCACATTAGTTAACCATTCAATGTGCTGCCCGTGAAACTGTCTGTTCAGGAACCATGCGTTAGTACGGCCGGTCCACGAATACTTCTCCATTGTGGCTGCACGTATGGTACAGCTATCTGTATCACTGAGATATGCAAGTCATCCCATCTCTGCAAGGTGCATGGTTCATGGGGATGCCTTCTAAAGTAGAGTAAGAAAGATAACGTCATCAGCAAAAAAACAAAAAAAAAAAAAAACATTTATTTCATGTGTGCTATTGATAACGTAAACGATATATTAAATTGGGTGCTGAACAATAATGACAAACGAAATTTAATCAACGGAAATTTGTGTGTTGCTTCCTTCCTTTTATCCCACGTCCCTTCCCGCTATATAAAGTGACGCATACTGAAGTCAATCGACGATTCACCACGAAGCACAACGCTTGATAACTAGTTGGGACTTAAAGTTAGGTGACATGAATTTTCTCTGGCTGTGCATTCTGATGATGTATAAAATTTCTGAAACTTAAACGCAAATATGTTTTTCGACACAAATACATGGATCCCAAGAAGAAACTCTTGAAACTGTGCTATCCGATATTTCTGCGTTCCGTAGTAAACTAAAAGGCGATGTCATAACTGACCTCAAAATCGAAGGCTATATATAGAGACAGATGTGTACGTTGTTGCAGATGTATCTGAGCAATTCTGGACTGTGTACCAGCCAACACACAATATGTTCCAAGGTCATATCGTTCTGCGATCTTTTTTCTACTTTTTTTAAAGCGTGGAACTCGATTTTAGTTACGTCACCTGCACGTAGATGTTAACAATTTATACGAGTTTTTCATACAGCATTTTCTGCTTACTGGAGAGTCCAATGGCTGACCTGTTAGGAAATCGACTGTGTAGACTTCTTAAGTGTTCCACACGTCTCTGATGTAGAGAATATCTTGCATGAAGGTTGAGTATTCAATAGTTACCACGACGACCACAAAGATTTATCCCTATGCCAAGGGCACCTAGTTCCGCCAACATTCCCTTCCCATGCTGTTGACGACGCTGAGGGAGAAAATAAAGCATGTACTTCACTATCAAAATCTTCAATGGTGTCTTGATATGGTAATATAACCGGTTAGACATCACCACGTAGTTAAATTCATCGAGCGTCTATGGTTGAGCAGTTACACTGACTTGAATACCGCAAAGAAGTTCATTCGCAACCTGTAAGTTTGACAAAAAATTGAAATCAATGAATCTGGCCATTTTTAGCGCAAAGATAGTAAAGGAAACATGGCGATGTTAGTTTGGTCAACTGTTGGGGAGGGAATGAAGAAAAGAAAAATCTGATCGGCAAATTCAAACGGTCTGCCAGATACAATTAGTACTTTTTCTCATAGCGTAGATGATAGCGCATGAGACTTTCGCTCGGCTTCGATCCCTACTATCACCTTGTGTCCAATTTTGTATCTCATTCTTGTTCGATTTTAGCGAGCCAAACGAAGAAAACATTTGGCGACGGCGTCTCTGGCGCGCCACTTGAAATTGTGCGCTCAGCGATATGATAGGCTAACTTCAATGCTACTTACCTCGGAAATTGCGCAGATTATCGAATTTTTTCTTAACTATCAATTATCAGCACAACCTGTCCTGAAACACCCTTATAAGCTTTTCAGAATGTTTCTGACCACCCTGTATATGCGCTACCCTTCTTTAGTGGATAAAGAAGAGATACTCTGGACAAGAGTGAAGACATGAGTTAACAAAGAAGAGAGGCTATGTGCCGTATATGACTGCAGAAGGGGTGGTTAAATTCCTTTTGTAATGTCTACACTTGCAATGGTACAAGTACGTTTTAAGATTAGACGTAAATGAAACTGAACAGTTACTGCTGATTGGATACAGAAAGGATTTTTATTCTATTTCTTTGTTCTTAGCTACACAAAAATGTTATCTTGAATCCGAAGCCAAGATAACACTCTTTAGAGTAATTGAAAAAAAAAGTGGGAACTGTAGTTCATATGGTCAGATGTTATTGAAGAAAGTTTATGAAGTGGAGGGATGATGGTACTAATGTACCTATAGTACTGCAAAATCTGTGCAATATTGTACCTACAGAACTAAAAGTCCTGCATCATGTAATTGCTTGTACATTCAGTGCTTGAAGACGTACCTAACTCGCGATCTGGGGCACATGTGATACGAAAATTTTACAATGCCCCAAATTGGAATTAAACTCATGACCTGGGAAGTAATGAGAGAGTTGTAGAAGACTTAAAAAAGCGGACAACACAGAAAAGTGAAAAGTGAAAAAATAGCAACGTCAGCCGGCCGGTAGGGCCGTGCGGTTCTAGGCGCTTCAGTCTGGAACCGCGTGACCGCTACGGTCGCAGGTTCGAATCCTGCCTCGGGCATGGATGTGTGTGATGTCCTTAGGCTAGTTAGGTTTAAGTAGTTCTAAGTTCTAGGGGCTGATGACCTCAGATGTTAAGTCCCTTAGTGCTCAGAGCCATTTTTTTTAGCAACGTCAGGGCTGGAAACTGCACAGATTCATCCAGGTGCAAATCTCTATTTAAGGGCTGTCAGGAAATAATGATATTTTGGAATTCTCACCGAAATGGTTATAATCTAATTAGTCATGTGGTGTCACAAGTGAAACTTGGTCATGGAATTATTATTTCTTGTATCCCTGCCACACAATGATGTCGATATGGTTCAAATGGCTCTGAGCACTATGGGACTCAACTGCTGAGGTCATTAGTCCCCTAGAACTTAGAACTAGTTAAACCTAACTAACCTAAGGACATCACACACATCCATGCCCGAGGCAGGATTCGAACCTGCGACCGTAGCGGTCTCACGGTTCCAGACTGCAGCGCCAGAACCGCGCGGCCACTTCGGCCGGCGATGTCGATATGGGTTCTGTTGCCGGCATAAATACTGTACTAAACGACTCGTGGCGATGGTGGTCGTTCTGCACGCCGGTACGATCGCAGATGTGTGAAAGAGTCGGAACCAGTTCCACAAAATATCCAGGCACCGTGATGATCGAACCAGATTGTTGCTGTTTATGACGCTTAGTAGTTCGCGCCATAACTGTCTCCTGACAACCGCCCTGTCAGTGTACTTGGAATTCGCATTGGATATCAGTGGACTGTTTACGCAAGCTCACGACAACTATGGTATTCCCGCACTTCATTTGCACGTTAGAGATCCGGAGTTGGATGCATGTCGGCTGCTATCTCATGTGTCGTTCGCTACGTACAGTGTTTGGATTATCTGCAGAGATACACAATTTGGAGCTCAAAAATTAGTATCTTACTAACGTACACAAAATTAAGCTAGTATAGATCAATGATCGTGTCAATATTTAATTTGTGACATACTACACTCCTGGAAATTGAAATAAGAACACCGTGAATTCATTGTCCCAGGAAGGGGAAACTTTATTGACACATTCCTGGGGTCAGATACATCACATGATCACACTGGCAGAACCACAGGCACATAGACACAGGCAACAGAGCATGCACAATGTCGGCACTAGTACAGTGTATATCCACCTTTCGCAGCAATGCAGGCTGCTATTCTCCCATGGAGACGATCGTAGAGATGCTGGATGTAGTCCTGTGGAACGGCTTGCCATGCCATTTCCACCTGGCGCCTCAGTTGGTCCAGCGTTCGTGCTGGACGTGCAGACTGCGTGAGACGACGCCTCATCCAGTCCCAAACATGCTCAATGGGGGACAGATCCGGAGATCTTGCTGGCCAGGGTAGTTGACTTACACCTTCTAGAGCACGTTGGGTGGCACGGGTTACATGCGGACGTGCATTGTCCTGTTGGAACAGCAAGTTCCCTTGCTGGTCTAGGAATGGTAGAACGGTGGGTTCGATGACGGTTTGGATGTACCGTGCACTATTCAGTGTCCCCTTGACGATCACCAGTGGTGTACGGCCAGTGTAGGAGATCGCTCCCCACACCATGATGCCGGGTGTTGGCCCTGTGTGCCTCGGTCGTATGCAGTCCTGATTGTGGCGCTCACCTGCACGGCGCCAAACACGCATACGACCATCATTGGCACCAAGGCAGAAGCGACTCTCATCGCTGAAGACGACACGTCTCCATTCGTCCCTCCATTCACGCCTGTCGCGACACCACTGGAGGCGGGCTGCACGATGTTGGGGCGTGAGCGGAAGACGGCCTAACGGTGTGCGGGACCGTAGCCCAGCTTCATGGAGACGGTTGCGAATGGTCTTCGCCGATACCCCAGGAGCAACAGTGTCCCTAATTTGCTGGGAAGTGGCGGTGCGGTCCCCTACGGCACTGCGTAGGATCCTACGGTCTTGGCGTGCATCCGTGCGTCGCTGCGGTCCGGTCCCAGGTCGACAGGCACGTGCACCTTCCGCCGACCACTGGCGACAACATCGATGTACTGTGGAGACCTCACGCCCCACGTGTTGAGCAATTCGGCGGTACGTCCACCCGGCCTCCCGCATGCCCACTATACGCCCTCGCTCAAAGTCCGTCAACTGCACATACGGTTCACGTCCACGCTGTCGCGGCATGCTACCAGTGTTAAAGACTGCGATGGAGCTCCGTATGCCACGGCAAACTGGCTGACACTGACGGCGGCGGTGCACAAATGCTGCGCAGCTAGCGCCATTCGACGGCCAACACCGCGGTTCCTGGTGTGTCCGCTGTGCCGTGCGTGTGATCATTGCTTGTACAGCCCTCTCGCAGTGTCCGCAGCAAGTATGGTGGGTCTGACACACCGGTGTCAATGTGTTCTTTTTTCCATTTCCAGGAGTGTATATATAGTTGATACGCGGGTCAGCTGTGAATAGATGAAAGCGGTTACATGGAGCAATGAAGAGTGCCATAAACTCACGTATCAAAGCAAACGAATAAAAGATAATCAAAAAACATAGTCAATGTTGCAAATAGACAATATCGATATCCTTGGCATACCAAGGAAGTTAACTTGGTGAAGGTGCGTACAGCAGAAACAAAAGCCCAGGTGACATACCAGAGGGAGCTATCCAAGGAATCATAAGAACAGGAGTGAACAAGGTGATGCCATTTCACAAAGGGGATACCCCGGCCAATAAATGCTATACGATCATTTCATTTCACCATTGATTTTCAATTTGGTACTGGAGAAAGTAATTCGGTAGATGCGAAGAGAATATAAAGTGGTGAAGCTAAATGGAAGAACACAGCTATTGGCATATGCAGACGACACAGAAGACATAGCGGTGTAAGAGGAAGAGTTGGCAGAAACCGTAGAGGACTCCAGGTAGGATGTCAGTAAGACTGGAATGAGGATTAATATGGAGAAGACTGAAGTGATAGAAGTATCCAGAGAAGCTCCTAATAATGCCCCATTACAGGCAGGAATATGGAATATAACCAGAGTGGAAAAATTTAAGTACTTGGGCAGCTTGTTCAACAGCTAAAACAAGAAATTAATCAACGTATTGTCAATTTCAGTCTGAAGCAGGTATTGTCATAAAAAATCTGTCAGTTAAGACCAAATTTAAAGCCTATATTCAGTGATGGTACTGTTGTTGTTATATGGGACGTAAACGTTAGTCACCACAAAAGAAGGAGAAGAGTACCTCCTGATCTTCGAAAGGAAAAACATGAGAAAGATCTTTGAACCAATCCACGAAGAGAACACATGGAGACGGAGCAAGAACCTCAAACTGTGCGACCTGATGAAACAACAGAATATCGTGCAGAAAATGAGAGCGGAGAATAATTCTGGTAGGGCACATAGCCAGGGGGCCAGAAACGTGCGGGCTAAAGCTGTCCTTGTGGGAAAGCCTGATGGAACTCTTTCAATTGGAAGACCAAGGAAGCAATGGGAGGATGAATTGCAGAAGGACCTTTAGCAGTTCGGTATCCACGAGAACTGGATCTAAAAGTGCACAAGATCCCCATCTATGGAGGAACATCGTAAGATTGGCGCATGAACTTCAGGCTCCGTGATCGCAGATATACGAGTATATGTATACATGTTTGCAAACAGAGTGTATCAGCAATCAGTATTCGCGCGTTTTGTGGGGTACGGTACGAGCGCGTGGGCCCTTAGATGAAATCTTTTAAAGACTGCTATGACAGTCAACAGAACGTAACGGGGTGTGCTACTGAAGTTAACAGGCACCCTCTTCGTGACGCCAACGGATGAATTTGCTAGCCATAATAAGAGTATGCCCGTTGGAGCAGGGAATCAGGAAAATAGATGTCTTATATCAATTAAAGAAACGCAACGAAATGCAACTGCATAGAATAGAGGAAACTGAGACCCAAACAAAGATAGAAGGAAAATATTGCATTTCATATCCATGATAAAATGGACTAAATAATTCTGACACAGAAAGAGGAACTCACAAATTTCTCCGTAACATCAAGCAGAGATCACAACAGATTCACTGTCTTGATGCATTGTCTACAAACAATATGTCTGCAAAAAATCAAAAATCCTCACAGATGGAGTGTCTAATGTGTCTCACTCGAACACTGTGACGACAATTAAATGAACTGATATTGCGCGTCTTGCGCACCCTTTTCTCTTCCGTTCGGCAATCAGGGCGGTGTCTGACAACAACCTCATCACGTGAAACTAACCATTAAGCTCCGCCATTCTAGCCTCAGAGGGACCAAGCGGGACCGACAGACCGCAGTCATTCTCAGCTAATGGCGTCATTTGGATCCGATATGGAGTCGCATGGGGTCAGCACCAGCTGTCCGCGCCGTTGTCGGTTTTGCAGGCCTTTGAGTCGCTACTCCCGATCCATGTAACTTCTCCATCGACATCACGAAGCTGAGCAGATCTCGATCAAGTCCTACCACCGAGAAAAAATATCTGGTATAACCGGAAAATGATGCCTGGCTGTCCGCATGGCAGAGTCAACTAAGCTGACCACTCAGCCACGGAGACGGCAGTCACGTGACACACAGAACTATTATTTTAGCCAGAGTAACAACAGCACTCTCATACCAACGCAACAGGTTACTCCAATTCTATTCCTCGTGAATGGAATCGTCTATTGTTATCCATTTAGTCTAAAGTGATCCAATGTCACGACATTAAACTCAGTTTTGTCAGCAAGACACCTGAAGGTCATCATCAGAACTTTTACGTAGTGTTTCAAACTGTCAAGCTTACGGTCAGCCGTTCGTTTCTTAAAGCTGGAAGCAGGTTTTCGAATGGACGCAATTCCAGATGACCTTCCCTCACTAACACCTAAGGCTGTCGATAGAAATCTAATGCACGATCTACTGGTCAGTATGCTGCAATGGTAATGACTATAATGGGAAGGGATTACTTGCATATTATTGTGTTGGTTTGACATGTCTCACTGATGTGAAACTTCTTGCCGAAGTGAATGTTAAATAAAAAGTACCGTTTGTGCTAAACATACCCGCTGCTCCTTGCTGTACGTGAAGAGGACTTCTGCCTCCTGCCACGTGTTGTTGCCAGTGGGATCTTTGGTACTCCACAGAATACGGTCGAAGCCATCTGGGCTGCCATCCTCGCTGACCGGATGCAAGAGCACTCGCAGCCCGGCTGCGCTCAGACCGTCGATGATGAAGCTGAAATGTTTAATCACTCGTCTTTAGTCGACGTAAAGAGAGTAAAAAGGTTGATGTTTTCCCTACCTCGGGCAAGCGCCAACACCGGTACGCTTGTCGTTAGCTCCTGAGTATGCAGATGATGAATTACAACAGTGTGTCTGCAAGTGCATGAAGAATGTACCTCTTAATTCGATAAACATTATTACAAACAGGGAACTGTCTAGCACGAAGAGGCATATTCTGTGACAATACACTCTTGTAAAACACGAGCGATTCGCTTGTTGGTTGATAATTTGGGCAAGCACAGGTTTATTTGCATGATTTTCAGACATGAAAACGAGTAGTGAAACTCACCTAAACGAGACACACTTTCCGTCAGCGCCAGTAGATCCCATTATAGGACTCTCGAGAAAAGCGCTTTGTCCTCTCATGTCAGCCATAAGTCCAAGGGCCGACGTCTCGAAGAAAACATATCCACCTGAGTCAACAAAAAGTTACAATTTTAATGGTTTTGTATTTACTGATTGTTTATTATGATATAAAACGCCCCGTTGTTGAGCTAAACATCCAATAAAATTTTAAGGAGCGAGATGACGTAGTGGATAAAGCAATGTACTCATGTTTCAGAGAAGTGAACTGAAAATCTTCGTCCATCCACTCACACACATTTCCCCTGTGGTTTTCCTCAAGCACTTCCGGAGAAAGTTGGACGATTTCTTGACTACAGAAAATCCCTTCTCCAATTCCCTCTCCAGTTGAGCTCCAAATGTAATCACTCAGTTGTCGATAAGACGTTGAAAGAAAGACCTGCGTAGCTAAAACCAAAACTCTGTTTTCGGAAATTAACAACAAAATTGTTGATTTTTATATTCACTAAATTCGCGTTAAGATCACCGAAGGATTATATATCAAAGATCTGTGTGTTTCGCGCCGATTACTAAAGGATTCCGACAAAATTATTCTTCAAGCCATTGGTTGCTGGACTTTTTCTCCAGAAATAAAATGCTTGGCTTATGCATTTTAAAAGTCTTTGACTGTGGAGCCTGGCTCAGTAAACTTTTGAATTGTTCAGTTGGTTACATTGCGATGAACAGCGTAATCCGGCGTGATCCAAAGAAGAGCGGCGCGTTTCGTCACAAGATTATTTGGTAAGCGTGGTAGCGTTATGAAGATGTTTAGCAAACTCAAGTGGCAGACTTTGCAAGAGAGGCGCTCTGCATCGCGGTGTAGCTTGCTGTCCAGGTTTCGAGAGGGTGCGTTTCTGGATGAGGTGTCAAATATATTGCTTCCCCCTACTTATACCTCCCATGGAGATCACGAATGTAAAATTAGAGAGATTCGAGCGCGCACGGAGGCTTTCCGGCAGTCGTTCTTCCCGCGAACCATACGCGATTGGAACAGGAAAGGGAGGTAATGACAATGGCACGTAAAGTGCCCTCCGCCACACACCGTTGGGCGGCTTGCGGAGTATAAATGTAGATGTAGATGAAAATTGCAGTAAAAATTTAGAATCCAATGAGAAATGTTTTACCGTTGAAAGGTAAATCGAAATACGGTCATAAAAACAATTAGCGAATAGTATTTTCGATGTGATTAAATAACTCGTCGTTTTGTAACCAAAATAAAAATTAAAAATGAGTGGCGAAAAATAAATTTTTTATTTTTCTATTTAAATGAGACCACGAATCCCCAATTTTCAGAACTATTCTGGCTCGAATTATGTGGGAATCACTACGTTCTTCTGAGAACGAAAAACTTCAAAGAATAATTACAGAATGACAGAAGTTAAAGTAAAAGATGTTTCTTATTCTTGGATGTGCCCACCAATTACCGCGTGCCAGTGTCAGTTTCTTGTTCGTTGTTCTTTCTTTTTCTTCCAATACTCCCTCATCATTTTTCTTCCTGTCTTCTGATCACTTCATACTAATTTTCTCCACACTCCTACCTTGGAATTCTTCCATATTCAATACTTTTTCGCCTAAACACTTCTCTGTCAGTGGTTTCTTCAGTTTTTATTTTTATTTGTTTTACAAATCCTGTTGCTACTTTGTTGATAGAATTTTTTGTTGACTTCTTATCCTACAAATATTTGAAGGTCTTTTTGGTTAATCTACTGTCTTGCATTCGATACAAATGTCCAAAACGTACCAGCCTTCTTTTTCTAGTTACGTCTGATATTTTTGTGCGTTTCGATAAATTTCGTCATTTCTTCGTAATTTTCAAACTTCCATAGTTTGTCGTAGGCCTAATGTTTACCCAATGATTAGGTTTGCTAATATTACGAATTTATCTAAATTATAGCTTAATGCTAAACATTCGCTTGCATATGAAAATTCTGGCGTCACACTACTGTATTGTAACGCCTTATTTTTGCTTTTTAAACAGACTTTTTTCTTGTAACGGTCTGTAATTATAGCATATTTTCTTCCCGTTTCGCATATTTTTTTCTCTATAGCAGCTTCCTCCAAACAATTTCCTTTGGTTGTCTTCCCGAAATATTTTAGTTTTTAGCCGTCTCGATTTGGCCAGTATATGTATTGGGAAATTTCGTTGCAGCTGTAATATTCGTTAAGAATTGCCTTTCTTCTGCAGAAATTCTTAAGCTGGTGGTACTGGCTATTTATTCTAATGCATTAATTTGCATCACAGTACATGTCACATTGTATGGCAAGTCATCTGCCAATGTGAGACAGTTTCCTTTTTGCTACCTCTTCGCAATAGTATTGGTGAAATCTCATATTCATTCAGTTTTTGAATTCTAATTCCCACTATTTTCTCTAGAACACCATGAAATAGATGTGGGGATAGGTCATCGCCTTGCCGCACACATGTGTTTATTTCGACTTTCTGAGAAATTTCTTACATAAATTTCATTTTAGATACTGTGTCTTAACGTTTTTCACTAATTACAATTGCTAATACAGATTTTCATCAAGTTCTCGGATTAGTTTATCTATGGTTTCTCTGCTGCGAGAACCAAAGGTCTTTCTGAAATCATCAAACAGTGTTTTTATGTCTTTTGAATTCCGTAACATGTAGCGATTGACTGACTTCAGATTAAATATTTGTGCAGGACATTATCTGCTCTTCCTGAAACCATTTTGATATTCACCTAAATGATTATCCAGTGTTGTTTTTACTCTGTTTAGGAAAATCTTGGAAAATTTTTTATATTCAACTGCAAAGCAAAGAAACTCCTCTGTAGTTGTTAATGTCTTGTTTATTGCCTTTCTTAGACAGTGGATGGATCAAGGCTACCTTCCATTCTCCTTGGATTTTTTTTCTGTTTACCACATTTCTTCAAAGATAAATTTGAACTTTTCTTGTTTTTGATAGAGACCGCTGCAATAGCCTTCTCCAGTGCATTAATTGTTCTTTAAGGGGTTTAAGCCCTTCTTTAATTTTTTGATAGTTAAAACTCGTTCTAGAGTTCCATTAGTATTTGAGAATTTCATCTTATGGATTGTTCTGGACAATTAAAAAACTGATCAAAATATTTTATTATTAATACGAAGTTAATCGTCCCTCAATGCCCAACACTTTGTCCAGTCTTCGAGAGACAGAGCAGACGAATGAGCTATAAACATGCTGAAGTCGCCTAATGATTTACCACACGACAAAACCAGCATTCCAAACATTGTCTCGACCACATTCCTAATAGTTTGCATCCTCGAAACACATACACGCCAACATGTTCGAATATATTTACCTCTACAGATTTTTGGGGCCATTGCAATACTCTTGGGTGCCTTTCAGACAGTATTTGCGCGCTGATTTTATTGTGTACGGTTTGGCAGTAACAGCAGTGCTGCGCCACGAATGAGCTTCCTTCAGTTTTCTTTCTGCCTCTGCATCATACAGCTTCGTTCTTATAATAATAAATGACAATATTTAGACATCACCATATCCTCTAACATTTTTCCATTTGTTGGAACTTATCACAGGCTACGCAGGAATGTGTGTCTTCGTTTCATCCAAGTGACATCCACAAACCCCCTAATATCTGTAGTGATTTCATGTCCATTTTCTTTCACAAATTTTTTGTTAGTAACAAAATTTTTGACAGTCCTTATAATGCTCCCTGTAGTTGCTTTAGTGGCAGTTTTTAAAATGTGATTGTTCAAACCTTGCGCTTGTAGTACAGTTTAATTCACACGCTAAACTTATTCCTGCCAGTTATTTTTAATATAGCTATTCCCGTTAAATTTTGCGCTTTTACATAGCATTATTACTCAGCTCACAAGTAAAAAACTTCAATTTCAGTTAGCATAAGTGCTTCAGTAACAACAATCCAAGTAACATTGGTGGATCCCAAATACAAAGGAACGTGTAACAATGACTATCAAACTCCCCATCGGCGAGTATGTACACTGCTGTCCACTGGAGTCTGTGCAAGAAGCTAAAATCGAAGATAGACTGAACTGTTGCTGTTATTATATAGACTTCGAACAGTATTATCAATTTCTGGCAAAAGTGAGAGAGGCGCACGACACGCAGTTTCTCAAATTTCATTTCTTTTCGATACTGTTTGCACATAATTACAATGTCTGGCACAAATGCTATTCTTAGATTTTATTGCTGCTAATAATTTTACACTGGAAACTGTCAATCAATTTTCTACAGATACCGGCGTTAATATTGGGGCAGTTTTCTATAAAATCCATTGTTTTGCTTATTTCCACTTACACTCTCCCACCATCATTTTTCACAGACTGCCTAGATATGACGGATGTCCAATAAAAAATAGGCTCTACAAAGTAGGCATCTATTTGATTATGAATCATTTGATGTTCACCATATTTTGAGATATATTCTCCTACTGTACTATTTCTACATAAATCATAATCATATGTTGCGCTAGTAGCTATTTGTAAACAACGTTTAAATTACAAAAATTAGTAACGTCAACCTTTTTCACTAGCTGTGCTGGCGTCTGTTGGCGGCCCACCGAGCCAGTTGGAAAGCGTTCCTGCTCCTGTGAACCACTGGGTGGCACTGCCGTTGCGGTTTGCCCAGTCACAGAACAACAAATCGTTGTCCATTCCAAAATCGCAGATTTCTGAAATCAGAAGTCAAACATGTCGCTTTGAGTCACCAAGGAATATAAAAAACATAAGTGTGAGAAGTTATAAAATACATACAACAAAGTGGCAATAACTGAAAAAAATCCTTATACAGAATAATAGAAAAAATAATTATCTCTTCCCGAATAACGCTTCCAAATTTACCGACATTTAGTACTGATAGTGAAGATAAAGATGATGTATGGCATTTTGGCCTCCTCTTCTAGCTCCAAACCTTCGCACTTCCTATTAACTACGTTCGTCTGATCGCCTCCTTTCTTTTCCACCGTCCTTCCTATATCACCATCCATAACACGGATTCCTACACCTCCTATCCCTCCGCTGGTGTGCCCCGAGGTTCCGTCCTCTCCCCTCTTCTCTACCTTCTATATACGGCGGACGTGCCGCCGCCTTCATCCTCCATCCACCTTCTCCAGTACGCCGATGACACTGCCTTCCTTGCCCTCACGCCACCCTGCAACACTCCCAGCACCTTCTCCAATCCCATCTTGACTTGTTCACCACTTGGTGTAACCAGTGGCTGCTCAAGGTCAATCTTTCCAAAACCCAGGCAATCATTGTAGGCAAAACCACCCCTTCCTTCCACCTCCTTGATTTCTATGTCACCATCTATGGCCGTCCCACTCACCTTATCCCCACCCTCAAGTACCTTGGTGTCACCCTTGACCATCGCCTTTCCTGGACCCCCCACTTCCGGACAATCCAAGCCAAGGCACATTCCCAACTCCGCCTCCTCAAACTCCTTTCTGGCCGCACATGGGGTCTGGACCCTTCCACTATCCTCCACACTTATAAATCCCTTATCCGCCCCATCCTCTGCTATGCCCATCCCGCCTGGATCTCCACCCCTCCCGCCTACTATAAGTCCCTCCAAATCCTTGAACGCCACGCACTCTGCCTTGCCTATCGCATCCATCTCCCATCCCCCACGCAGATCCTATGTGACTTGATTCCCTTCCCGCACCTTTTTTTTTTTCCTCAAATGGATGCGGATCCTTTACACCTCCCACAAGCTCGATCCCCCACACCCGCTTGTCTCTCCCATCCTCGCCCATCCCAGCCCGCTGCCGTGCCTGTATTCTTGCATCTCACCTGCTCTCCATCTTCACACCCTCCATACCCTTTCACAAGATGGCTTCCGCCAACTCCCCCACCCTGATGATGTCCTTGTCCCATCCATCTACCCCTCCTACCAGCTCTGACTCTCCCCTCCCATTCCCCCCTTTTCCCCCAGGGCTTCCTCTCTTCCTCCTCATTTTCCTTTTTCCCCCTTCCTCTCTCTCACATCTCCCGCTTCCACCCCTCTCCCTGGGCTTCCAAATCTTCCCCTCTCTCCTCCCACCTGCTCTCCCTTCTTTCTCCTACTTGCTCCAACCCCCTCCTTCCCACCCTCCTACCTCTCCCTTTGACCTGACCTGGAGGCAGTCCGCCCCCCTTCGTCAGTGTGAGTGCTTCGCCGATGATCGTCGCCAGTGTTTCCTTGTGTCAGTGTCTCTCCGTTTGTGTACAGTGCTTTCATCAGTGTTTTCTACTATGTTCACGTCTCCACCTGGATGTCTTCGTCTGTTCAACTGGTGCCACCCTTCTTGTACAGTGCCCTCCGTCAAACGACTTATAATTTATTGTGCAGTGTTCCTCATATGTGTACCATGCTTTTTATGTTTTCTCTGTCTTCCGTGTCTATATGTTGTATCTCTTGGCCGAAGAGCGGCGTATGTAGGCCGCTGCCGGCCCGCCTCAGCTGAGGCATGAAATAACAATAAAGGAAAAAAAAGATAAAGGTGACGAAACATAATTACAGTTTTAACGGACAATCCCTACTGTTGTTAACGAATAATGTTTCTCTCTTTATTTCGTAAATGTACATTCCAGATAGAAGCTGCTCTCATATTTCGGTAATTTTACGCGGCGGCGCTGTGTTATGAAGTTCATACATGTGTATACGTGTTCATACGCGTGCAACTTCATCGCGAGTGGAGTAGGACTGAGTGATTGAGTGAGTGATTGTGACAACGTTTTCAGGCCTTTTACGCACATTCGAGTTGATAACGTCGCCGTTGAGCGCCCGTTCACCTCAAAAACAACAACAGCAATTTCATGCCACATATTGTACTTTGAGCGAAAGATCAAGTGGAAGAAATGGTTAAATAATGACGTCTGTGGTTTGTAGTTAGTCCCTCGATATTGCACAAGCGTTCAGAGAGTCGTGGTCTTTCTGGAACTTTGTTCCAAGGAGCGAGGCCAAGTAAGGTGGGGTAAATGAAAAGCACTACGCTCTCGGCACTGCGGCATGATGTTAAGAAAGTCAAAGCGTTGTCATGTTCCGAAGGCCAAGCTGTCTTCGCACATAGATTAACTGGTCATCCACCCCTAGACTGAGACTTTCATTACTGAATACCACATAGTAAGTAACTGCCTTTGTCCATCTAGTCCTGGTTTGACACCATTACATCGATTGGAAGTATTGGGGAAGACTTATCGAGAGTCGACGTTATGGTTGACGTAATGTAATTCCTTGTCATGAAGTGTTGCAGGACGAGGGACACTTCATTAGGGGTCCTACGGCTCTCTGGACGCCTGGCAACGAGAGCACTGCCTGTTAATGGCTAATTCGTATTAGCAAGTACTGTATGTCTGTCTTCGACCCATTGTTTCCAACAACGTACTATAATAACATCTGTATGATGTATATGTTATACAATGTGTTAAACTTCCCAGAAAATAAAAACTTAAGTAAATACTGGAGTACATCTGAGAAAATAACAAAAATTTGTTTCACCTAACCATTGTTTTCTTTAAGAATGACCATCAATAAACTGTAAGGTAGATCTGAGAGAAGCCTGGCACAGTTTAAGTGATACTAGACGCATTGTGCCTAGATAATGGTGCTGAAAACTGAACGTACTTTCAAAATTCATTTCATAGACAGAGTGTTGCAGTGATTAAACTTTCATTGAGAAATAAATACAACTTCTAATGCTGTTTAACCTAATGCAAATCAGTATTGACGTAATACCGCAACGTTTTAAGTTTCATAGATCAAGAATTATGTACTCTGAAAGTATGGTATACAAATGCTACCTTATTACGTCCAGGTCACCTTGAAGTCATAAGATAAGGAAAAAAATCATGAAGCGTCGGTGTTTTTTTCTTTTTTTTTTTTTTTTTGCGTCAACCTTCTGTACCATATCTTCAGTGATGACAAGTAATCGCCCACTTTACGCTTCATTGTGAACATTATAGTTTGGACATCTTCCAATGCCCTGAGGGATTTTCTTACCATTCCATCGCTCATAGTGTTTATCTTCATTAACTCCTCTAATCTGCCGATGAAGCTGATCAGTTTCATATCTTTTGCACACAGAAAATCCTTGGCGAGAGTTTTATTTAACGGAGGCATTTTAAAAAAGTAGTAGATGGGAACATGGGCAGCTACTCTACACAGGTGAGTGGCGTACTCCAGGTGGCATCGGCAGCGAATAACATGACGAACAGACATGCCATAGTGGTCAATTCCAGCTCCTTCCGGAAGCCTCGATACTTAACAGTGTAGCTCACTGTAATAGTAGAGAAACTGCAACATGCTCACGGCTTAGATGCAGATAAAATCATTATCCTGACAAACTCGCAGACTGCTCATACGGAATCATGGTTTTAATATTACCATGAATAACTTCGTGTAGCAGATTATATACAATATCGTAGAAGTACAGCACCGTAACGAGAAAATCGCTATTCAGAGGGTAAAGGGGCATCATGGTATCAGGGGCAATGACACTGCCGACACCCTCACTACGAGTTCCGGTCACCATGGAACGAAAGCTTCCGAACATGTACCTTACTCAGACGTTATCCAACATGTGCGGTGGCAGATCAGAGAACCACGTGAAACAATAAGTGGCCGTCCGTGATGCTTCATTGTACCACAGAAAGTTCCTGTTCACCATGTTCCGCCTCCGCTTTGACGACGGACGGTTCCGACTGCACCTCTACAAATGACTGATGCCGCTATGTGCTTGTAGCGCGGAGGAGGACATCGAACGCATTGTTTTCGGCCGCCCCATGCTATACCACGCGACAACCAATTTGCTTCAGCACTTAGCGATTCGCCGACGGCTTCCCACCAACATAAATATACAACGAATGATGTGCCACTATATAAACATATACATAACTTTTTAGCCGCTTAATACATTTTGATTTACTAATATTCTTGTAGCCTTATGTAAATATACTATCATATGCTTGGAATGAGAATCACGATTGCCTGTGTCTACATCTACATCAACATTGATACTCTGCAAATCATTGGCAGAGGGTTCATGAAACCCCCTTCACAATTCTCTATTATTCCAATCTCGTATAGCGTGCTGAAAAAACGAACATCTATATCTTTCCGTGCGAGCTCTGATTTCCTTTATTTTATAATGGTGGTCATTTCTCCCTATGTCGGTTGGCGTCAACAAAATATTTTCGCATTCGGAGGAGGAAGTTGGTGATTGGAATTTCGTGAGAAGATTCCTCCGCAACGAAAAACGCCTTTGTTTTAATGATGGCCGCTCGGTGTGGCCGAGCGGTTCTAGGCACATCAGTCCGGAAACGCGCGACCTCTACGGTCGCAGGTTCGAATCCTGCCTCGGGTATGGATGTGTGTGATATCCTTAGGTTAGTTAGGTTTAAGTAGTTCTAAGTTCTAGGTGTCTGCTGACCTCAGATGTTAAGTCCCATAGTGCTCAGAGCCATTTTTTAAATGATGTCCTTCCCAAATCCTGTATCATTGCAGTGACACTTTCTTCCCTATTTCCCGGTAATACAAAACATGCTGCTTTTCTTTGAACTTTTTCGATGTACTCTATCAATCATATCTGGTAAAGATCCCACAGCGCGCAGCAGTGTTCTAAAAGAGGGCGGACAAGCGTAGTGTAGGCAGTCTCGTAAGTAGATTTGTTCCATATTCTAAGGGCCCTGCCAATAAAAAGCAGTCTTTGGTTAGCCTTCCCCACAACATTTTCTATGTGTTCCTTCCAATTTAAGTTGTTCGTAATTTCAATTCCTAAGTATTTAGTTGAATTTACGGCCTTTAGATTTGACTGATTTATCCTGTAACCGAAGTTTAACGGATTCCTTTTAGCACTCATATGCATCACCTTGATTTTCTAGTTACTTAGGGTCAATTGCCAATTTTCGCATTATACATATATCTTTTATAAATATTATTGCAATATACACTCCTGGAAATGGAAAAAAGAACACATTGACACCGGTGTGTCAGACCCACCATACTTGCTCCGGACACTGCGAGAGGGCTGTACAAGCAATGATCACACGCACGGCACAGCGGACACACCAGGAACCGCGGCGTTGGCCGTCGAATGGCGCTAGCTGCGCAGCATTTGTGCACCGCCGCCGTCAGTGTCAGCCAGTTTGCCGTGGCATACGGAGCTCCATCGCAGTCTTTAACACTGGTAGCATGCCGCGACAGCGTGGACGTGAACCGTATGTGCAGTTGACGGACTTTGAGCGAGGGCGTATAGTGGGCATGCGGGAGGCCGGGTGGACGTACCGCCGAATTGCTCAACACGTGGGGCGTGAGGTCTCCACAGTACATCGATGTTGTCGCCACTGGTCGGCGGAAGGTGCACGCGCCCGTCGACCTGGGACCGGACCGCAGCGACGCACGGATGCACGCCAAGACCGTAGGATCCTATGCAGTGCCGTAGGGGACCGCACCGCCACTTCCCAGCAAATTAGGGACACTGTTGCTCCTGGGGTATCGGCGAGGACCATTCGCAACCGTCTCCATGAAGCTGGGCTACGGTCCCGCACACCGTTAGGCCGTCTTCCGCTCACTCCCCAACATCGTGCAGCCCGCCTCCAGTGGTGTCGCGACAGGCGTGAATGGAGGGACGAATGGAGACGTGTCGTCTTCAGAGATGAGAGCCGCTTCTGCCTTGGTGCCAATGATGGTCGTATGCGTGTTTGGCGCCGTGCAGGTGAGCGCCACAATCAAGACTGCATACGACCGAGGCACACAGGGCCAACACCCGGCATCATGGTGTGGGGAGCGATCTCCTACACTGGCCGTACACCAGGGGACACTGAATAGTGCACGGTACATCCAAACCGTCATCGAACCCATCGTTCTACCATTCCTAGACCGGCAAGGGAACTTGCTGTTCCAACAGGACAATGCACGTCCGCATGTATCCCGTGCCACTCAACGTGCTCTAGAAGGTGTAAGTCAACTACCCTGGCCAGCAAGATCTCCGGATCTGTCCCCCATTGAGCATGTTTGGGACTGGATGAAGCGTCGTCTCACGCGGTCTGCACGTCCAGCACGAACGCTGGTCCAACTGAGGCGCCAGGTGGAAATGGCATGGCAAGCCGTTCTACAGGACTACATCCAGCATCTCTACGATCGTCTCCATGGGAGAATAGCAGCCTGCATTGCTGCGAAAGGTGGATATACACTGTACTAGTGCCGACATTGTGCATGCTCTGTTGCCTGTGTCTATGTGCCTGTGGTTCTGTCAGTGTGATCATGTGATGTATCTGACCCCAGGAATGTGTCAATAAAGTTTCCCCTTCCTGGGACAATGAATTCACGGTGTTCTTATTTCAATTTCCAGGAGTGTATTTTGACCTTCTGATGACTTATTGGTCGATAAACGACAGCGTCATCTGCAAACAGCCTAAGACAGCTGCTCAGATTGTTTTCCAAATCGTTTAAATAGATAAGGAACAGCAAAGGGCCTATAACACTACCTTGGGGAACGCCAGAAATCACTTCCGTTTTACTCGATGCCTTTCGGTCAATTACTACGAACTCTGACCTCTCTGATAGAAAATCACGAATCCAGTCACATAACTGAGACGATATTCCATAAGCACGCAATTTCACTACAAGTCGCTTGTGTGGTACAGTGTCAAAAGCCTATGGGAAATCCAGAAATATGGAATCGATCTGAAACTCCTTGTCAATAGCACTCAACAGTTCGTGCGAGTAAACAGCTAGTTACGTTTCTCAAGAACGATGTTTTCTAAATTCATATTAATTGCGTGTCAATAGACCGTTTTCTTAGAGGTAATTGATAATAATCGAACACAATATATGTTCCAAAATCCTGCTGCATATCGACGTTAATGATACGGGACTGTAATTTAGTGAATTACTCCTACTACCTTTCTTGAATATTGGTGTGACATGTGAAAGTTTCCAGTCTTTGGGTACGGATCTTTCGTCGAGCGAACGGTTGTATATGATTGTTAAGTATGGAGCTATTGCATCAGCATACTCTGAAAGGAACCTAATTGGTGTATAGTCTGGATCAGAAGACTTTCATCTGTTAAGTGATTTAAGTTGATTCAATGCTCCGAAGTTATCTACTTCTATGTTACTCATGTTGCCAGCTGCTCTTGATTCGAATTCTGTAATATTTACTTCGTAATAATTGGCAGCCAATGCTGTACAATTGCAATAAAGTCATGAGATGTTCACATCTCATGATTTTATTGCGATTGTACAGCATTGGTTGCCAATTGTTAACATAAAAATGATCGCAGGTCTCAGACGGGATTTTGTGTCCTGTATATCATATTTACTTCGTCTTCTTCCGTGAAGTTATTTCGGAAGGCTATGTTTAGTAACTCTGCTATGGCAGCACTGTCTTCGATAGTATCTCCATTGTTATCGCGCAGAGAAGGCACTGTTTGTGTCTTTCCACTAGCATACTTCACATACGACCAGAATCTCTTTGGATTTTCTGCTGGTTTTCGAGACAAAGTTTCGTTGTGGAAACTATTATAAGCATCTCGCATTGAAGTCCGCGCTAAATTTCGAGCTTTTGTAAAAGATCGCCAATGTTGGAGATTTTGCGTCTGTTTATATTTGGCACGTCATTTTCGTTGTTTCTGCAACAGTGTTCTGACCCGGTTTGTGTACCATAGGGGATCATTTCCGTCGTTTGTTAGTTTATTTGGTATAAATCTCCCAATTGCTGTCGATACTATTTCTTTGAATTCCTGCTACAGCTGGTCTACACTTACCTTGTTAATTTAGAAGGAGTGGAGATGTCTCTCAGGAAGATGTGAAGTAAATTTTTATCTTCCTTTTTGAATAGATATAGTTTTCGTTTATGGAGGATTCGGGGTTTACAATGTTCAGTCTCACTACGACAACCCTGTGTTCACTAATCCCTGTATTTGTTTTGATGCTTGTTATTAAATCAGGATTATTTGTTGCTAAGAGGTCAACTGTGTTTTCATAACCTTTTGCTATTCGCGTAGGCTCTTGAACTAACTGCTCAAAACAATTTTCAGAGAATGCGTTTGGGACAATTTCTGATGATGTTTTGTGCGTTTCTACGGAATTAAACATGTATTTTCACCAACATACCGAGGGTAAATAAAAGTCACCACCAACTGTGGTGAGTCGGATACGAATTGGAAATCAAACTCAAGTTTTCTTTCAGCAATTGTATCAGCTGAATTGGGAGGTCGCTAAAAGAATTCAATTATTTTATTCCGGTTGCCAAGAATGATCCATGCTCATACTAACTAACAGAAACTATCTACTTCAGTTCCGCGACAAGATAAACTGCTTCTAACAGCAACAAACACGCCACCGCCAACTGTGTTTAGCCTATTCTTTCCGTACACCGTTAGGTTCTTCGCAAAACTTTCGGCTTAACTCATTTCCGGTTTTAGCCAGCTTTCAGTGCCTATAACGATTTGAGCATCAGTGCTTTCTATTAGCGCTTGAAGTTCTGATACTTTCCCAACACAGCTACGACAATTTACAACTGTTATACCGACGGTTTCTAGATCTACTTTGTCCCCGTGTTCGACATGCACCCTTTGTGACTGAAGCCCTTTTTGTGTTTTCCCGAGACCCTCTAACCTAAAGAACCGCCCAATCCACGACACACAGTCCCTGCTACTCGTGTAGCCGCCTCCTGCGTGTAATGGACTCCTGACCCAGAACCCGAAACCTAACCATCCTATGGCGCAAGTCGAGGAATCTGCAGCCTACACGGTCGCAGAACCGTCTGAGCCTCTGATTCAGATCCTCCACTCGGCTCTGTACCAGAGATCCGCAATCGGTCCTGTCGATTATGCTGCAAATGGTCACCTCTGCTTTCATCTCGCAAGAAAGTGTGGTAGCCTTTACCTCTTCTGTTAGCCGCTCGAAACCAGAGATAATCTCTTCCGATCCAAAGTGACGCACATCATTGGTACCGACGTGAGCAACCACCTCAAGTTGGCTGCACCCTGTGCTCTTCATGGCATCTGGAAGGACCGGTACCAGTCTGGAATGACTCCACCTGGTATGCACAAGGAGCGCACGTTGGCTTTCTTGCTCTTCTTGGCAGCTATGTCCCTAAGAGGCCCCACAACACACATAACGTTGGAGCTCCCAATTATCAGTAATCCCACCCTCTGTGATTGCCTTGGTCTTACAGGCTGAAATGTTTCCTTTGAAACAGGACAGGCGACTGCATCTGGCTGAGCGACAGTGTCGGCCACAGACAGCACCTGGAACCTGTCTGTTAGACTAACTGGGTATGTCTTATGTGCAGCCCCCTGGGAAGTTTTTCTCCGCCTGCCACGCCCTGGGGCGACCTCCCACTCGACCACAGGTGAGGGGTCAACCTCAGTGCGAGCAGTAACTAGGTTGGCCACCGGTGAGGACTGATCGGAGGACTCGGACATGCTGAATGTCCGTTGGATCCCCACAGCCGGCCCACAACAGTGGTGCCCATCCACTGCAGCTTCAAGCAGTGTAACCGAGCCCATCACAGCCGGGAGCTGAGAGCGAAGTGTCACCAAATCGGCTCGCATCCGCACACAACAATCGCAGTGCCTATCCATACTAAAGAGCCGGAAAACTAAACTACAGAGATCAACAGACTATCGACTCAGGCTACGGAACTCTACTGCAGGCCCTGACAAAAACGCAGGAACTGTCTCTAATAAATTAGATTAATACGCAGAAATTCAAAAACCTTACTACCGAAGCACTCAGATGAAACTAAATAATTCCCCCCTGATTAGGAAGTTTTAATACGTCACAAAATCGCTTTACTTTCCGACGGAAACGAAAAGTAGAGAACTGTGGCTATTAGATATTAAATTAACACGCAGAAACTCAAGAAATTAAACTATTAAAGCACCCAGATAAATTATACAATTCGCTCCTGGTTAGGAACTCGTAAAAGTCACAAAATCGGTTACTTCTCTGTTGCTGCGTCTGTCTCGGGCGGTCGCTGCTGCCTCTGCCTGCCTGTGTGTGTGTGTGTGTGTGTGTGATTGAATTGAATATCTCGTTTCCATCTCCTACAAGAAGTGTTACTCACTATACTTTGCAGCTTGTCATGTTACAGAAGGTGGCTCAATCGGTTAAGTACGAAGGCCATAAATACAAACTAATTAAATAACTACAAAAAATGTAAACAAAGACGAATGCTTCCCGTTATGGCGTCTGTGTGTGGCCATTAGACGCAAGTACTCAACGCGCATGTGCAGATCCCCAACTGCAGTACTACAACGGCCATTTTAAAAGGTCCTTTGAACATGTGTTCTGGAGTGCATCGCTGCCACGGTAGATGGCGCTGACGAATGAAAATTCCTCTAACCATGTGCCCTTTGTTCCTTGTGTGATGCAAGCTATGTGATTGACGCAGCGTAATGTAAGCAGCAGAATATTCCGACATTCATGTCGGGAACAAGCCGAGATGATGTTTGTGTACTGCCAAGCAGATGCAAACGGTCGAGGGGTAGAATCCGGTCCTAAAAATCTAGTGTACGCACATTCCGCCGTCTCCATGCACGTTCGTCTGTCTGAGAGGACCCATGATAACACAAACGCCCCAAAAGGGCTTGAAATGTTGTGTGGTGTGGTTGATGTCTCCGAGGGTACTTGTTCTGGTGTAGCCATGCTGCCTCTCCACCGTTTGCATCTGTTTGGCAGCACACAAACACCATCTCGGCCTGTTCCCGACATGATTACCGGACCATCCTGCTGCTTACAGTACTTTGCATCAATCACACAGCCTGCAACACACAAGGAACACACGTCACTTGGCCAGAGGAACTATCATTCATCAGTGCCATCTACCGTGGCAACAATGCATTTCCGGACACATGTTCATAAGACCTTTCTTGCTTACAGCAGTTTGTCGGTTTCATTAATGCTCACTCTGTATATGTTTTGATGTTCAGTGAAATCGCACATTATCAGTATCATACTAGATACAAATTACTCTGTTGTAATATGTGTCCAGTCCTAATTTTGTTGATTAATTAAAATGCCGATTAATAAAACCGTAGTTAATTCCAAACTGATAAAGGAATTGTGAAATATGAAAGTGCCATTACATGGAGCGTCTGAAGAAACTTTTGGAAAAGTAGATCATATAAAATTGTCTTTCATGCAAGGTCTGTTAGCTCAGGTGCCGTGTTCGACGCGGTTTCGGTACTTGAAAAGCGACTCAATCACTTTTTCAATGACATTAATTTTTCGTGACAAGTCTTCGAGATATTCTAAAATTGTGAGTGACTATTTCGATCCTGCAGGGAGACCTGAGATCCGACTGGTGATTTCAACACTTTCAAGTTTCGTGAGGGACCGTTGTAGAGCAGTGTGTTTGTTCATAGACTTTCACTGATTGGGATTTTGGAACTAGACCCATTCACGTATAATAATTGACTTTGAAATTTACCTGCATTTTATTAGGATTTGGACTGCTACTACGTTTGGTAGAATGTAATTGGTTTTGATTGTGTACCGATGATGGTGCCATTAAAGCGGAGTTACTAAATACAGTTTTCCGTAATTCCTTCACGAAAGAAGACGAAATAAATATTCCACAATTCGAAACCTGACAGCTATTAGCATGAGTGACATAAAAGTAGATATCTTAGGTGTTGCGAAACAACTCAAATCACTTAAGAAAGGCAAGTCTTCCGATCCTGCTGGTATACCAATCAGGTTCCTTTCAGAGTATGCAGACACAATAGCGCCTTTCTTAGCAATCATATACATCCGCTCACTTGACGAAAGATATGTTCCTAAAGACTGGAAAGTAGCACAGGTCATACCAATATTCAAGAAAGGAAATAGGAGTAATCCATTGAATTACAGGACTATATCACTGACCTCAATTTGCAGTAGGAGTTTGGAGCATATACTGTACTCGAGCGTTATGAATCACCTTGAAGAAAATGACGTATTGGTACATAACCAACACGGATTGAGAAAATATCGTTCTTGTGCAACACAGTTAGCTCTTTATTCCCATGAAGTAATGAGTGCTGTCGACAAGGGATCTCAGATCGATTCCATATTCCTAGATTTCCAGAAGGCTTTTGATACTGTTCCTCACAAGCGACTATTAATCAAATTGCGTGCATATGGAGTATCGTCTCAGCTGTGTGACTGGATTCGTGATTTCCTCTCAGAGAGGTCAAAGTTCGTAGTATAGACGTTAAATCATCGACTAGAACAGAAGTTATATCTGGCGTTCCGAAAGATAGTGTCATAGGCCCTCTGCTGTTCCTGATTTACATAAATGATCTAGATGATAATCTGAGCAGCCCCCTTAGATTGTTTGCAGATGACTCTGTAATTTACTGTCTAGTAAAATCATCAGACGATCAATTCCAATTACAAAATAATCTAGAGAGAATTTCTGTATGGTGCGGAAAGGGACAATTGGCACTAAAAAAAGAAAAGTGCGAGGTCATCCACATGGGTACTAAAAGAAATCCGATGAATTTTGGGTATACGATAAATCGCACAAATCTAAGGGCTGTCAGTTCGACTAAATACCCAGGAATTACAATTACGACCAACTTAAATTGGAAAGACCACATAGATAATATTGTGGGGAAGACGAAACAAAGCTGCGCTTTGTTGGCAGAACACTTAGAAGATGCGACAAACCCACTAAAGAGGCAGCCTACATTACACTTGTCCGTCCTCTGCTGGAACATTCTGCGTGGTGTGGGATCCTTACCAGGTAGGATTGACGGAGGACATCGAAAAGGTGCAAAGAAGGGCAGCTCGTTTCGTGTTATCGCGCCCATGGGGGTGAGAGTGTCACTGATATGAAACGCGAGTTGGGGTGGCAGTCACTGAAACAAAGGCGGTTTTCTTTGCGGTGAGATCTATTTACAAAATTTCAGTCACCAAGTTTCTTTTCCGAGTGCGAAAATATTTTGTTGACACCCACCTACGTAGGGAGAAATGATCGTCATAATAAAATAAGAGAAATCAGAGCTCTAACGGAAAGATTTAGGTGTTCCTTTTTCCCACGCGCCATTCGAGAGTGGAATGGTAGAGAAGTAGTATGAAAATGGTTCGATGAACCCTCTGCCAGGCACTTAAGTATGTATTGCAGAGTAACCATGTAGATGTATATGTAAACATCTCAAATTATGATTCATAATTTGGCTTTATATGGTCATCGTTCGTCAATGTCAGACTAACTGAATAAATAAAGAGTTATCAATCATTCTTATAAGTGAAGAGTGCTAGACTCCTCACTCTTCACTGGTAATTCAACACCGTGAGACGTTATTTTATTGGGGGACAGTGTAAGTGAGAGAGAGCCGCCTGTATGATTAATTAGGCAAGCTAAAGCAATTAACTGGTCTTGCACTAGCCTGAAACTTGTATTTCATGCTTACTGGGCTACGAAACAGAGTCAGCTGAGTTTTGGTTGGTCTCGTACTGAAAGCAGTCCTTTACTGTATGAGAAACTTGGAGTGCTTTGCTCCTTCTGCTCTGAGCATTGCATGTTAATGTTAGGTTTAAACGAACACATGTTTGCTGTTAGTCCAGATCTATCAGCATTTAACTCAACTTTCATTAATATGACTTTAGAATTATATTTTCAAAACAATTATCTTTACTCACATACTTCTCTCCTATAATATGAGTATATGCATTCACTTTAAAAGCTGATCAGAATGACAGTTCTCATTGTGTTTTACGTACAATAACCATGTGGTACAGATACTGTTTGAATTTCGTAATGAATTACATAATTTTTCTTATTATGTAAAGCGGTTTCTTGCTGCTATGTGGTACCACAATTTTATCTAGCAAAATAACAAATTGTATTGAATATAATGGAGTTTTTGTTTTAACAATCAACTTGTAGAATAACTCTACCTCAGAAATACTGGGTGGACAAAATAAAACTGGAAAATGTTTACAGTAAGACTGACACGAGACTAGCCTTTCTTAATTAACATCACAGAATATACCTAGAAATGGTCACCATGGACGATATGCAGTGCAGTGCTCGATTCATCAAACTGTTAGACACACTTAGCAGCTCCACCTGAGAGATAGCAGCAATAGCACTTTCAGTGTTCTGTTGTAGCTCTTCCATTGTGTGACGATTATTTGAGAACACCTGACCCTTTAATCTGTGGCACAGGGAGAGACATCAGGCAATCGAGATTGCGCTGCCTCTGCTGATTGTCGTTTCCTCATTGAAAATGCGAGGGTTGTTCGGAAAGTAAGGAACGATCAGTCACGAAATGGAAACCACAGTGAAAATTAAAACTGTTTTTTTTTTTTGCACATTTAGCTACATCTTCCAGGTACTTCTCTATATAGTAGCCGCTTGGACTTAGACATTTGTCGGAGCGTTATACCAAATTTCCAACACCACCGTCATAGAAGGCAGCCGCCTGTGCTTTCCGATAGTTCTCTATGCTGGTCTGTAGCGCGTAGCCTGAGCCCAAGTGTTGTCTTCGTATCCAACATTTCATGTGAACAGAGATGATACGCAGGACGAGCCAATTAGGGCTGTGTTATGGGTGATCAAACGCTTCCCATCGAAAAGGCTGCAGGAACATCTTCACTGCCCATGCAGAGTGTGGCTGACAAGGGAACCTCCCCATCGCACCCCCCTCAGATTTAGTTATAAGTTGGCACAGTGGATAGATCTTGAAAACCTGAACACAGATCAATCGAGAAAACAGGAAGAAGTTGTGTGGAACTATGAAAAAAATAAGCAAAATATACAAACTGAGTAGTCCATGCGCAAGATAGGCAACATCAAGGAGGATCTGAGCTCAGGAGCGCCGTGGTCCCGTGGTTAGCGTGAGCAGCTGCGGAACTAGTAGTCCTTGGTTCATGTCTTCCCTCAAGTGAAAAGTTTACTTTCTTTATTTTCGCAAAGTTATGATCTTTCCGTTCGTTCATTGACGTCTCTGTTCACTATAATAAGTTTAGTGTCTGTGCTTTGCGACCGCGTCGCAAAACCGTGCGATTAGTAGACGAATGGGCGTGCCTCTCCAATGGGAACCGAAATCATTCGATCGCAAGGTCATAGGTCAACCGATTCCTCCACAGGAAAACACGTCTGATATATTCTATACGACACTGGTGACGGCATGTGCGTCACATGACAGGAAGATGTTGTCGACCCACCTAACTTGTACACTTGGCGAATGGGTAAAAAGATTCCTCTACCTTTCCCGATTTAGGTTTTCTTGTGGATGTGATAATCACTCCCAAAAAAGTGATTGCATCGGACGGACGGACGGACAGATAATAATTGTCTGAAAATAAAAGATTAAACTTTTCACTCGAGGGAAGACTTGAACCAAGGACCTCTCTTTCCGCAGCTGCTTACGCTAACCACGGACCTCGGCGCTCCTGAGCTCAGCCGATCCTTGATGTTGCCTATCTTATGCATGGACTACTCAGTTTGTATATTTTGCTTATTTTTTTCGTAGTTCCACACAACTTCTTCCTGTTTCCTCGATTAATCTGTGTTTAGTTTTTCAAGGCCTGTCTACTGTGCCAACTTATAACTAAATCTGAGGGGGGTGCGATGGGGAGGTTCCCTTGTGAGAATTGCCGTGAAGAAGGAAGTGCGTGGCAGTTGTGTTAGGTGGGCTGCATTCATTAAGGCGAAACCTCTCAGTAGGCCCTCCTACTTGGTGGGAGGCATTGTTGTTGTAGGCACCTTTAATCGCTCACAGTGCACTCACAACCGAAAAGAGTGTCTTGATATGATCAACGGTCATACTAGAGACACTACCCAAAACGTCTGTGAAAAGCCTCGTTGGATTTTCACAGTGGTTTCCATTTCGCGATCGATCGTTCCTCACTTTCCGAATAGCCCTCGTATTATGCACTCATGAGAAGGTTGTTAAGGCGGTGTGTGCTGTTGCTCTGTCTTGCGGAAAATATCCATGCAACCATTCTTCTTCTATGAGTTGATCCACATACGGATTAAACAGTTTCCGGAAATACCGGTTAGTATCAACTGTTCAGTTCAAATGGTTCAAATGGCTCTGAGCACTATGGGACTCAACTGCTGTGGTTATCAGTCCCCTAGAACTTAGAACTACTTAAACCTAACTAACCTAAGGACACCACACACATCCATGCCCGAGGCAGGATTCGAACCTGCGACCGTAGCAAACTGTTCAGTGAAAGAATCGTTTTATGATGGTGACACTAGACATTGCGCTCCAAACGCCAATCTTGAGATTATGCAATGGCTCTTCAAAGTACTTATTGGAATTTTTTCATGCATAACGGCGCATGTTCTGTGAGTTCACATATCCTCACAGGCTGAACAAGGCGTTATGTAATGAAATGAAACACAAGATCCATAAGTCCCACTTCCATTTCAACCAGAAACCACAGACAGAAACGCAACACGCGGAAGTTCGTCTGGAAACTTTAACTCATGCACAACAGTAAATCATAAGGATATAGATGCAGGTCCTTTTGAAAATGTTCCGACAAGATCTCTTAATCCCCGATCGCACAGATAAACGGAGCTGAGATATCGTCAGACTTTGTCCCAGACTTTCCTTCACTTGAGCAATGTTTTCTGGTGTTAGAACTCTTTTCGGATAGATCCGGTTTTTTATTCACTACAGAGTCCGTTTGGTGCCATTTTGCCGCTAAGTTTTGGATTGAAGACTTTTACGGAGGGTCTTCCAAAACACTTCCATTCTTAAGCTCTTGCACAAACACTTCCGCACATGTTTTCCACGCAAAAATCCGATAATGGACACCCGCTGTTTTATCGTGAGCACCATTTTGTGTTGCAGTCAACTAGTCACTAAGCATGTCTGCTCCTCTCACTCATTCAAAAGTAATGACAGCAAACTACTCGGGACAGAGCTTGCCAGAGATGCGCATGCATAGAGATGTGGCAGCAACAGGCTGATGCATAAAAATCACGGTTCCCAGCATTTTATGTATTAGGCAATTCTCTTGTCCACTAACGAAGATCAGTCCGCATCCGTCTTACAAATATTTTCCTGGAAAGTTTTATTTTAGCCTCATCAAAGGTATAAACTGTTCTAGAGACACCACAACAAAGCAGAAAAGTATGAACTGTTTTAAAGGTGGAGTCCCTCCACTCCCACACCGGGATGATGGCCAACACAGTCAACTGCCATCTCTGCATAAGGGTTAGTTTTTACTAAAGTGAGGTCTTGCAGGATGTGGGTAATGCGACGTTTTTATACGTCTGGTTAAGGTTAACCATTAATACGCGCTCATCTGGAGATAGATTGGGTCGAAAATTGAACGAAGGATAGCGGTTTGAAGGGCAGAGAGGAAAAAACTGCCAAGGCAAGTGCCAAAGGAAAAAAACCCTCTGTGATAGTTGAGCTGGGTAGGAAGAGCAATAGCGGATATCTTGCTGATTGCGACAGGTCATGCAAAGATAAGTTAAGTTAATAGCGGAGAATATGCAAGTGGACATAGTGTCAAAGCCGTCTGGTCCTCATAAGAGATCAGTCCATTATGATGCGGCAGCACGGTGTGCTACTGTTTGAGCTGTGAGAGCCCCCTGGCGCTCTGTGAAGTGACGTCTGGGCGCAGGGAAAGGCGCAGGTCGCCCATCAGTGACTGGTAGGCGTGTCTCGTAGCCAAACGACCAGAGATGTACGGTCGCGTAGTGGCACCACTCCTCTGTTGGCTGCACTGACAGGCTCAGTGAGGGCCGCGACTGGATCTCCACTATGTAGCGGATGACGTAGCCGATACCCTTGAGTGTCCTGATCGCTGTAGCAGCCCACTCATCGCAGCAGAGCTGCTCGGAGCCGATAGGATTCGGTGTTTTTGCAGCGGCACCCGTGTTCTTCTTCGGTGTATACAGGGTGGTCCATTGATAGTGACCGGGCCAAATATCTCACGAAATAAGCATCAAACGAAAAAACTACAAAGAACGAAACTCGTTTAGCTTGAAGGGGAAAACCAGATGGCACTATGGTTGGCCCGCTAGATTATTATTATTCTCGAATCAGAAACGTACAAATTTACAGTAGCCATACACATCAATAAATATGTACATATATATACACAAATTGTATTTATATTACATGTACCCAGTACTTTGCAACCTCCAAGGCGCTTGGAGTGGCTTGCAGGAGATCAATCTTCCTGCAGGATGTAGGGCACAAAAGGCACTGGAGCATGTGGCTTGTGGTTTTTTCTTGTCCACAATCACAGGACGTATCTTCTGTTATGAAGCCCCATCTCTTCAGGTTGTCTCTGGATCGTCCAACTCCTGATCGTAATCTGTTTAAAGATTTCCACACCAGCCAGCTCTCGTTGTGTCCAGGTGGTAGTTCTTCAGCTTCTGGCGTCTGCAGGTGAGGCGTCGACTTCTTCCATAACTCCAGCTAGATGGCACTGCCATACATCAAAGGGATATCAACTGTTTTTTTTTTAAATAGGAACGCCCACTTTTTATTACATATTCGTGTAGTACGTAAATAAATATGAATATTTTAGTTGGATCACTTTTTTCGCTTTGTGATAGATGGCGCTGTAATAGTCACAAACGTATAAGTACGTGGTATCACGTAACATTGCGCCAGTACGGACGGTATTTGATTCGTGATACATTACCCGTGTTAAAATGGACCGTTTACTAATTGCGGAAAAGGTCGATATCATGTTGATGTATGGCTATTGTGATCAAAGTGCCCAACAGGCGTGTGCTATGTATGCTGCTCGGTATCCTGGACGACATCATCCAAGTGTCCGAACCGTTCGCCGGATAGTTACGTTATTCAAGGAAACAGGAAGTGTTCAGCCACATGTGAAACGTCAACCACGACCTGCAACAAATGATGATGCCCAAGTAGGTGTTTTACCTGCTGTCGCGGCTAATCCGCACATCAGTAACAGACAAATTGCACGAGAATCGGGAATCTCTAAAACTTCTATGTTGAGAATGCTACATCAACATCGACTGCACCCGTGCCATATTTCTATGCACCAGGAATTGCATGGCGACGACTTTGAACGTCGTGTACTGTTCTGCCACTGGGCACAAGAGAAATTACGGGACGATGACAGACTTTTTTGCACGCGTTCTATTTAGCGACGAAGTGTCATTCACCAACAGCGGTAACGTAAACCGGCATAATATGCACTATTGGGCAACGCAAAATCCACGATGGCTGCGACAAGTGGAACATCAGCGACCTTGGCGGGTTAATGTATGGTGCGGCATTATGGGAGGAAGGATACGTGGCCCCCATTTTGTCGATGGCAATCAAAATTGTGCAATGTATGTTGATGTCCTACGTAATGTTCTACCGATGTTACTACAAGATGTTTCACTGCATGACAGAAAGGCGATGTACTTCCAACATGGTGGATGTCCGGCACATAGCTCGCGTGCTGTTGAAGCGGTATTTAATAGCATATTTCATGACAGGTGGATTGGTCGTCGAAGCACCATACCATGACCCGCACGTTCACCGGATCTGACGTCCCAGGATTTCTTTCTGTGGGGAAAGTTGAAGGATATTTGCCATCGTGATCCACCGACAACGCCTGACAACATGCGTCAGCGCATTGTCAATGCATGTGCGAACGTTACGGAAGGCGAACTACTCGCTGCTGAGAGGAATGTCGTTACACATATTGCCAAATGTACTGAGGTTGACGGACATCATTTTGAGCATTTATTGCATTAATGTGGTATTTACAGGTAATCACGCTGTAACAGCATGCGTTCTCAGAACTGATAAGTTCACAATGGTACATGTATCACATTGGAACAACCGAAATAAAATGTTCAAACGTACCTACGTTTTGTATTTTAATTTAAAAAACCTACCTGTTACCAACTGTTCGTCTAAAATTGTGAGCCATACGTTTGTGGCTATTACAGCGCCATCTATCACAAAGCGAAAAAAGTAGTCCAACTAAAACATTCATATTTCTTTAAGTACTACACGAATATGTAATAAAAATGGGGGTTCCTATTTAAAAAAACGCAGTTGATATGCGTTTGACCTATGGCAGCGCCATCTAGCGGGCCAACCATAGCGCCATCTGGTTTCCCCCTTCAAGTTGGACAAGTTTCGTTCTTTGTAGTTTTTTCGTTTGACGCTTATTTCGTGAGATATTTGGCCCGGTCACGATCAATGGACCACCCTGTATACCGCGCTGTGGTTCTTCACTGACTGCTCCTTGCAGGAGGGAGGGGGGGGGGGTGGCGGTAGGTGTCATCACTGCACGGAGGTCGTGTGCCAGCTGCGAGCGCAATTGCCACAGCTGGCTGCATGCCTCCAACATCTCCGCAGGCCAGGTGGCCTTAAGAGCTTCCCTCTTTGCACCCGTGACCGCTTTGAAGGCCACAGTCGCCTCCTCTGCCATGTTCGTCAGCATAGTGCGAACCTCCGGGCCCTATTCTGTATCGTTCATACCGATTGGTGCGGAAGGTTACCCTCGGTAGTGACGTCATTTTCGATTCTTTATCCAAAGTTGTTATTCTGCAAGCTTCTGAGATCTATTACCGATCGTTCCTGCCGCCAATTTTCCGACAACTGTGCCGAGCAGCGGTTAAGTTTCGGTATGGCCATTCGTTCGGTTTGGTGTGATTTGTTTACAGCTAGAATTTGTTATTTTAGAATTATTGAGTGGTTTCAGTTTCGGATTTAGTGTTTATGTTTTACTGAAGAATCACTAGGATGCATCTGAGTGGAAAGTGGGTTCATAATAGACTGTTTTCCTTTGTTAGAAATGTGATTGTATTGTTGTTACTATGAATGACTAAAACATAAAAAAACATTTTCGGTCAATATTCTTGCAAAATACTTGTTATTTTTGAGTAATTTAGAGTTCAAAAATCGTTAAATTTCAAATGGTTGGCTCTGCTCAAGTGTATTACATGAGTGTTAGTTGAAATTACTAGTGACTTCGTGTACCTTTTTCCGCAAATGATTTACTTACAATCATCGAAAGGTGTTTAAAGCTTTTAAGTGACAGTGGAAAGGAATTTTGTGAAGCGTGATAGCGAAAATCTTCCATTTAGGACTTACGCCCGCATCATTCGGCAACAAAGTCAGCATGTGTCTTTCTCGACTAGAATCAGTAGAAGCAAAGCACTAGCTGCATGCGAGTTGTAGTAGCCAAGTAGTACCAGTGCTAAAGGAGGTAGATTCTCTTGCCGCTGGGTATGAAAATTTTTTTTTGCCTCTTCGTGTTTGTAATAAGTTCTGAGACTTAGTAATTCTTGAAAGCTAAGTATTTTTCTGAAATATTTGTTGTTATTTACATCTAAGAGCGCGCTTTCTCAGTACTGTGTATCTTCGATTTCATGACTTCCATATGTTTAAAAAATGAAAGAAGTAATTGCTACAGATGAAATTGCTGTGTATGAAACAACTGACAGTGACATTTATATATTTTCCTGTCACAAATAATTTACCATTTTTTTCGATTACTTAGCGATTTCCGAGTGTGTGGTCAGAGAAGAATCTAAGAGCACAACTCAAATTACTGCAAATGAAACTAGCATCAAGCATCTTTATTCTCTTGTTTGTCACAATCGAATTCTCAACAACAGTAGAGAGAGACAAAAGATCCCTGCCATAATATTTTTAGACTATACCACCGTATATGAAACATATTGATTCATCACATGCATATTATAAACTACGACGAACTTCAATAGCTGCACTCGCCACACGCTCTCGAAAACGCGTTTTTTAAATTATGTTTTCAAGACCGAAATCGTTGATGTATCTTGTAGAGAAGTTGGCAACTTCATCATTTGGATCTCTATTAGCGAGCTGCAACCATATTATATGCATATTCTTAATCTTTGACACCCTCTTAAACAATTTTTCGGGTTCATGGAGGTATGTCCCGTCTATGCAACTAGTTGAAGTCTGTTTGTTTGTTGCCATATGCATTTCTCTTCTCTTATTTGTGAATACTGTTTTTCGGGTGTTTTTATAGATGTAATTATACAATGTGGTACTATACACCATTCCTAACTCATGTTCTGAAACGTAAAATCCAAAACAAGTCATCCATGTGAATGAGAATAAAATGAGATAACATGGTATTTATGACAGTTTCCAGAACTCAATCAAATACCCTATCGTTATTATGCCTGATCAGCGAAATTTGAACAATACTACATACTCTAAACACACTTTTCAGTACTGCGAAGAATTGCATGCCTGTGACGGCGAATGGAAGCTTCGGGTTCGTGCCGCTGTGCGCGCTGCAGTGTGCATGTGCAGACCTGCGGCAGATTGCTTTTGATTGGTTGGCGGGAGGAGAACTGATGATGGCGTCTCAGCTTGCTAGAACCGTACGCCATTGCTTCCAAAATAAGTACAGAATAACGTGGGGGGCTCTCCTTCAAAAACAACGCCGCTCGGTGCGCTCACCTACCGATCCGGTCGGCATAGCGGCCGAAAATTACAGAATAGGGGCCCGCACTTGCGTCGCCCGCCGTGCTACCGCCGGTGACACCGCCCCTCCCCCCCCCCCCCCACGCAACCTCCTCCTTCCCCCCACCCACCATACCACTCACACTAGCGCGATATTCTGAGCGCCTGTGGGCAGTGCAAGCTGTCTTCCCGCTTCTCAGTTTTGTATTCGTTCGGCGGCTCTTACGGCGACGTCGTCGTGTCTTCGCAGTTTGCCCCTTGTCTCCAGAGAAGTCGTCGCCGGAAAAAGCTGGGCAGCCATGCCACTTGGCCACATATGGCCCGCCGCAGCGAGCCCAAGTTTGCCTCGTCTCGTCGTCTGGGTGTTCTATAGGATTCAGGTCAGGACTCTGTGCAGGCCAGTCCATTACAGGGATGTTATTGTCGGTAACCACTCCACCACTGGCCGTGCATTATGAACAGGTGCTCCATCGTGTTGAAAGATGCAATCGTCATCCCCGAATTGCTCTTCAACAGTGGGAAGTAAGAAGGTGCTTAAAACATCAATGTAGACCTGTGCTGTGATAGTGCCACGCAAAACAACAAGAGGTGCAAGCTCCTCCATGAAAAACACGACCACACTATAACACCACCACCTCCGAATTTTACTGTTAGCACTACACACGCTGGCAGGTGACGTTCACCGAGCATTCGCCATACCCAAACTATGCCATCAGTTCGCCACATTGTGTACCGTGATTCGTCAACGTTTTACCACTGCTCAGTTTTCCAATGTTTACGCTCCTTACGTCAAGCGAGCTGTCGTTTGGCCTTTACTGGTGTGATGTGTGGCTTACGAGCAGCTCCTCGACCATGAAATCCAAGTTTTCTCACCTCCTGCCTAACTGTCGTAGTACGTGCAGTGGATCCTGATGCAATTTGGAATTCCAGAGTTATGGTCTGGATAGATGTCTTCCTATTGCACATTACGATCCTCTTCAACTGTCAGCAGTCTCTGTCAGTCAACAGACGAGGTCGGCCTGTTCGCTTTTGTGCTGTACATGTCCCTTCACGATTCCACTTCACTATCACATCACAAACAGTGGACCTACGGATGTTTAGGAGTGTGGAAATCTCGCGTACAGGCGTATGACACAAGCACCCAATCATTTGATCATGGTCGAAGTCCGTGATTTCCGCAGGGCGCCCTATTCTGCTCTCTCACGATGTCTAATGACAACTGAGGTCGCTGATATGGAGTAACTGGCAGTAGGTGGCAGCACAATGTACCTAATATGGAAAACGTATGTTTTGGGGGTGTCCGGATACTTTTGATCACATAGTGTACCAGCAGGACAACGCTACGTGTCACACAGCTCGCAATGTGCATGTTTTGTTCGAAGAGCACCAGGATTAGTTTACCGTACTTCCTCAAAGTCTACCAAACTCTTCAGATGTAAATCCAACTGTGAATCTGTGCGACGACCTCTATCGGGAGTGTCAACTGAGAAATGTAGCGCAAAAGTGGAAGCAGCGTGCTCCATATCGCTGTTGGTCGGTACCTTCCAGAACCTCATTGACTCTTTCCCTGCATGTCTCGCTGACGTCCGCGCTGCAAAAGGTGGTTATTCACGCTTTTGATAGGTGATCACATTAATATGACTGGACAGTGTATAATTACAGTGTAAGCTACATCTCTCGGCTTGAACGTATCAACTGTGAAAAGCTATCGCTAAACGGTTTGATAGTTTTCAGAAAGCACAATTAGTTCACATTATAGCATATTCGAGATGTAGTTCCGAATATATTTATTAACATCAGTTGATGTATAGACTACTTTAAATAGTCTATGCTTGGATTATTGCTCTGAAGACTATAAAAGATTTTGTCAACTACAGTAAGTATGCCAACCGAATTGACTAGTGATGAGGGACAGAGATACTTATGTAGAACCTTTACTGAAGCATGTGGCAATTCTCGTTATAACACATTTTTCGATTAGAGATACCGTGTACCCTAAAAGCATTACTAAGTTTAATTACCATAAGAAATACTCACTGATTGTCAAGAATTAATGTCTCGTACATTCGTTTGAATTACAATAAAAAAGCACTTATGAAGTTACAGCATCTTGACAAGATAATATAATTGTGTAAGGGGAGCTGTTTGGCTGTCTCTGATATTTCAATAATCAATAAGGAAACGATAGGAGTCGTATTAGAAGTACGAAATATCTTACCTGAGGGCTCTGGCTGTCTTTTGAAGCGTTCCTGAAAATGAGAGAGCACCATTTATTTAGTAAATATAAAATGGACAACAACTTAAGTCCTAAGATAATAATTTACATAATGCCTGAACACCAAAGACTGTAAAGTATTTGTGATTTTATTTTAGGGCAATGTTGATTTTTTCCCTTATCTGTAAAAGGCTGTTTACAACCTTACTTAGTCGTTCATACCGAATGCTGAACAGATCATACACATTTACCTTTCAGGTTGCAAATGTTGGCTCTTGGTAACTATAAGCCTAAAGTTATTTCCTCCCAGAAAAATCATGAAAAGGAAGTCTTTTCTGCTAATATATATATATATATATATATATATATATATATATATATATATATATATATATATATATTAGTTATCGGTCCAACAAATAACTAGTCGTCCACCTCATGAATAATACAAGGCAGCGAAGGTCACCAACTTCAGGAAAGTTCATTAACCCTTTCACTGCGCATTTACTCTCAGCGGCTCCCGCCCTGTGCACGTTATTTTCACCCGGTGCGTATATATACGGCTGTAGCAGTCTACCGTTATTATTGAGATAAAAATGAGACGCAAAATCCAGTATTGTCTGTGTAAATCGTTTCCTTTTTTTAAATCTTTGTTCAGAAAGTCTTATTTTGTTCAGAAAAAGTACTTTATTAGGAGAAAAAAATACAAAACATATTACATTAGTAATACTTCAAAGTGTGATATCTCTCGAAACAATAATTCAGACATAAAGGCACATTACATTTTACACAAATGTATCTTGTGTCACTTCGTTTATCATGTTTTGCACATAGAATACACCTGCTCTGGGCGGCCTTCTTCTTTGAAGCTCCTGGGATTAGCGAGATAAAATGGCGCTCGGTTAGGCGTAAGGGATTGTCACCATCAGCCGATCTCCTTCCACGACGTCCCTCTGTTTGCGGTTGGTGGTGAATCTCTAGGATCTCCTTGATAAGTTTCTGTTGAAAATCAGATACTGAAATATTTCGTCCTGTTTGAGTTTTATATAATGCATGCGCATTTAGCAGAGACAGATCCACCAAATGAAAAAAATCCTTTTTTATACCATTTTACAGTTTGTCGTACACATTCTACTGAACTTAGCATCATGTCGCTCCTGTCGACGGCCCCCATATTTTCAGTGTAGCTTTCGATGCCAGCTGGTTTTGTAAAGCAAGTATGTCTTTGCGGTTTGTTCTCACAGTTCCACAGGCATTAGTCACTCTGTTATGCAAATAAGAAAATAACGTTGGGCTAGTGTACCAATTGTCAACATATAATGTGTGACCTTTACCAAGGTAACGTTCAAGTAAAGTGAGAACAATGCTTCCAGGTATTCCAACATTTGCACTAAAGTCAGTTTCTTTTTTTACGTCTGTTGCTGCACCCACATAAATAATAAAGTCAAGAATATAGCCAGTTTCACATTCACATAACACAAGAAATTTTACAGCAAATCTGTGGCGTTTGGAAGGAATGTACTGCTTGAAGAAGACGCGACCTTTGAAGAGAACTAAACTTTCGTCACTGCACAAATTTTTAAAAGGATAGAAAGCACCTGGAAATACTTTTCTTAAGTGATCCACAATTCGACGTAATTTCCAGATTTTGTCATCTCCAGGGTCCTTACTGTTATCAGCAAAATGTAACATTCTAAGTAACAGAAGATATTTATCTCTCGGCATGATTTGCGCAAACATTGGAGTAGACAGTAACTGATCATTGGTCCAATAACTGTTTATTTCATTTTTTCTCACTTGAGTCATCAGAAAATTTACAGCAAGGAAACAGCAAACTTCGTCACTGTTTGTGTTTTTCCAACGTCGCAGTCTTGATTTTTCACTGGCATCATTACAAAGGTGTTCATAATATAAATTACATTTCTCAGCTATGTAGCTCACAATTTTTTGGCTAAAAAAACTTGGAAGCAGTCGTATACAGTGCATAAATCATCTAAATTGACGATTTTGCAACCGGAACCACTGTTATCGAAATTATGCACTTTAGGGTCCAAATCAGAGCCTTTCCATCTAAAATCAACTGTTTTGTGTCTCTTAGGAGATTTTTCACGCACACGCTCAGGCTCTTCTTCGGAATCGGAGAAATAATCGACGATAACATCAAAATTTGGATCTGCATTTACTGGTTCAACGTTTGTTAGTTCACAAATATTTTTTATATTTGTGGTGACAGATTTATCTGCCAGCTCGTCGTCGTCATTATCTGTCCACCCATAATCAACTGGATAAGGCATGATGATGTCCTCGTCGTCACTTTGGTTTAGAATACTCAGCAGCTCATCGTCTGTAAACGAAGGGTAACGTCGCGTCATTTTATTCGGTAAAGCGGAAACGGCCGCACACAAACTAGGTAATATAGCGATACGAATGAACTCAGCAGAAAGAGAATTCAGCATTCAACAGTCGTTCAGGTATTTCCCAGTATTCCAACAATTAAACTGCATAATTGCGCAACAATTACCTCCGACTCGCTGGCCCGATTGTCGGCGTTATACGTAACTATACGGCTGTAGCAGGGAACCGCTGTAAGTATTTTTTATAGCAAATAGTATATATACGTGTGGAGCACTGAAACGATTAGCGTATATTTACGTCTGGAGCAGTGAAAGGGTTAAAAATAGAAGACGATAATTGTCTGGTGGAAAGTTATCTGACCCAGAGGGGACAATCGACCTGTTCTGGAAACATACACAATTTTAACTGAAATACTACGTACTAGCTGTACTTTACGACCTGATAAACGTATGATAATTTTGAAAGGAGTAGTACACGAACTCGAATTATTTTTCATCATTTTACTCTTCGTTAAATGTTTCTATGAGACAGAAACAGGTGGCAACTACCCACTCAAGGAATCACAATTTAAGCAAACGCGGGGAAAGAGGAAATAGAAACAGAGAAAGTGTGTAGTCACTGCAAATAGCCCTCAAAATTTTTCCACGAACCAGATTTATGTTGCTGTATATGAAGGGAGTATTCCCCGCTTCGAATATGCGTGTGACTGATAACGTTTATGTCGCAGCGTCATTTCGACAAGTGTCTTATGTGTCATCTTGTGACGAAGGTGAAAAGTAAGAAACTTGTCGAAACGTCGCTCTGAAATGAACATTTTGTACTGGTTTCCAGAGAAGAATCCGTCAGTGCAATTCGCCGAGAAAGCACACATTCGCTTATAACGGAAACGGTTTCCCATAAATCCTGTTCGGACTGATTAATTGTTCGCAGTTTCAGGCTTCTCTTGCAACAAGCTTAGCCACCTGGTACCGTGTGTCTTTTGTAAACACTTGGTGCGACAGGCGATCCGTTTGGCTAGTCGTTGACCCAGGGGGTGAGACGCCAGGAAGATTAATACTGAAATTACGCTTTAATAGAATACTCGTTGAATATCAAATGATACTGGTGCAACCATGGCATTAATAGAACATGAGACTTCGTGGTGTATCGGGACAACGCTACTACATCCGACGAAGTACGAAATCGTGATACGACCGACCCCGCTACAGGGCAATAACTAAGTAAGGAAAACGCATAGAAGACCACCATTACTTTTAGTGGCCTCTTCAGTAGCTGTTAAAATTTGTTATTTGATGCTTTTCCTTTATTTACGGCTCTAAATCAAACACCAAAGTAATCTCACCTCTAATTCAATACCATTCCATGATATAAATAACTTGTGTTATAATTTCAAGTAACTTTGCGAATCTACACTGGGCTGCACAAAGAGTATCTCTGACCACATAGCTCGTAAAGTAACCACTCAACTGTGATTCTGCCAGGTACGCCCGGTACTTTTTGTTTAACCTGTCAGTAAAATCAGAGCTTGACAGATTACAAAGACTGGGCTACGCTTACCTGCTGAACGGACAGCCCGAAAGGCAATTATTATCACTAAACGGAATAGAACCATAAGACTATATCGGGACTTCAGAACTACAGTAGATTTTCTCTGCCTCGTGATGACTGGGTGTTGTGTGCTGTCCTTAGGTTAGTTAGGTTTAAGTAGTTCTAAGTTCTAGGGGACTGATGACCATAGATGTTAAGTCCCATACTGCTCAGAGCCATTTTTGAACTACAGTAAACGCTCAATGAACCGTCAACCGATTTTCAAGAAACTGCTGGAAAAATTCTCCAAGGCCAGTATTTTCTTAAATCGTTTTGGCTGACACACTGTTTCAAAAATTTTTATTACCACCACTCCTGCCCTCTGCGTAGCTAAAACAGGTCGCCAGTATGGGCTATACATAATAAATTCCAATTGTGCACTCCATTAATTATATTTCTAATTACGATATGAATTAGTTTACATAGGGACATAATTACAAATTAAAAGATAAAATGATAAAAAATCTTACAACAACCAGTAGATGTAAAAGTTCAACAAGTCTTGATCGTTAATACACATTTCACAATATGCAACAGAAAGATCATTTGGAACCGCAGCTGTTACCGTAATGTTTCAGCGATATACAAGATGTCCCATGAGGAATGGTCAGATTCAGGGATATGACAGGGACGCTCATTCGAAGTAAAAACGCTAGTAAACGTGGGATCTAAAATGCATTGACGTCCATGCTGTAACAGCTACGAGCATTTCTTCATCTTCGCTACTGATAAACACGTCTCTTCAACTGAACAAGTTTTCAAATCTCTTAAGATACACATTTTAGAGCGCATATTTATTAGAAATTTTTTTATGTTCTGGTCAATATTACCTCCTGCCAAAATATGAAAAGCAAAGAGCTTGCAGTAGAAAAGATTTCTTACATAGCATCGAAGAGGAAGTGCTAATAGCTCTTAAGGTATGCACTTTAAAGTCCATGTTTACCGGACTTTTTTGCCTCGAATGATCGTTCTGGTCATATCCCCGAATATTAGCCATTTTTCCTGGGACACACTGCATAGATCAACTGAGTGAAGGTATTCCACAATAAGCAAATTACCTTGATGACACCTACGTGATCTAGGCCACATGGGAACAGCATCTAAGCAGTATAGCAATCTGCTTCTAACGATTACATTATAACAGCCAGGGCTGAAGAGAAGGCGAATATAAGTTTTTCAAGTCAAAAAGCAATATGAATAAAACATTTTTTGCGTCAGTCGTTTGTTTATTTTGGCAGTACGCGTTTCGATGGTTCACACCATCATTTTCAGGTTGAGAATTGTTTAGTTACGTGGCTGGTGTTGGTGAAGAGTACAGACGTCTTTTCACAGTCGCAGACTAAGGGCAGTATGGGTTATTTTGTGTCGTTTGCTTATGATAAAAATTGTTGATTGTTGATATAGAAAAGGCACTTTAAAGGTTAAAAAGGCCTGCATAATGTTGCCTGATGTATGTCCTCTCCACTGAACATTACATTTACACTGTCGGTTCAAAGATGTTGTATATGTTACAGATATATTAGTTTACACTGAAGACAGAGTACAAGATTACATGGATTTTAGAAAAATATGTTTTTCTTTTTAAAATACATGAATGGACTGCACGATAATATTAACATATGCACAACTCAGTTATTATACACTCCTGGAAATGGAAAAAAGAACACATTGACACCGGTGTGTCAGACCCACCATACTTGCTCCGGACACTGCGAGAGGGCTGTACAAGCAATGATCACACGCACGGCACAGTGGACACACCAGGAACCGCGGTGTTGGCCGTCGAATGGCGCTAGCTGCGCAGCATTTGTGCACCGCCGCCGTCAGTGTCAGCCAGTTTGCCGTGGCATACGGAGCTCCATCGCAGTCTTTAACACTGGTAGCATGCCGCGACAGCGTGGACGTGAACCGTATGTGCAGTTGACGGACTTTGAGCGAGGGCGTATAGTGGGCATGCGGGAGGCCGGGTGGACGTACCGCCGAATTGCTCAACACGTGGGGCGTGAGGTCTCCACAGTACATCGATGTTGTCGCCAGTGGTCGGCGGAAGGTGCACGTGCCCGTCGACCTGGGACCGGACCGCAGCGACGCACGGATGCACGCCAAGACCGTAGGATCCTACGCAGTGCCGTAGGGGACCGCACCGCCACTTCCCAGCAAATTAGGGACACTGTTGCTCCTGGGGTATCGGCGAGGACCATTCGCAACCGTCTCCATGAAGCTGCGCTACGGTCCCGCACACCGTTAGGCCGGCTTCCGCTCACGCCCCAACATCGTGCAGCCCGCCTCCAGTGGTGTCGCGACAGGCGTGAATGGAGGGACGAATGGAGGTGTCGTCTTCAGCGATGAGAGTCGCTTCTGCCTTGGTGCCAATGATGGTCGTATGCGTGTTTGGCGCCGTGCAGGTGAGCGCCACAATCAGGACTGCATACGACCGAGGCACACAGGGCCAACACCCGGCATCATGGTGTGGGGAGCGATCTCCTACACTGGCCGTACACCACTGGTGATCGTCGAGGGGACACTGAATAGTGCACGGTACATCCAAACCGTCATCGAACCCATCGTTCTACCATTCCTAGACCGGCAAGGGAACTTGCTGTTCCAACAGGACAATGCACGTCCGCATGTATCCCGTGCCACCCAACGTGCTCTAGAAGGTGTAAGTCAACTACCCTGGCCAGCAAGATCTCCGGATCTGTCCCCCATTGAGCATGTTTGGGACTGGATGAAGCGTCGTCTCACGCGGTCTGCACGTCCAGCACGAACGCTGGTCCAACTGAGGCGCCAGGTGGAAATGGCATGGCAAGCCGTTCCACAGGACTACATCCAGCATCTCTACGATCGTCTCCATGGGAGAATAGCAGCCTGCATTGCTGCGAAAGGTGGATATACACTGTACTAGTGCCGACATTGTGCATGCTCTGTTGCCTGTGTCTATGTGCCTGTGGTTCTGTCAGTGTGATCATGTGATGTATCTGACCCCAGGAATGTGTCAATAAAGTTTCCCCTTCCTGGGACAATGAATTCACGGTGTTCTTATTTCAATTTCCAGGAGTGTATTAGGAAGCTATATAGAGATTTTTAATGTGAATGTGCTGCAGTATTGGATACAAAAATAATGATTAAATAGTTATGTACACAAATATGTTTTCCTTTTGTTTTAAAAAATATTAATGAGCTTCTCTTGAATTATTCAATTATTATGTTAATTTCTCATACATAAAATGATTGCAACATATTGTACACATGCATTGTAAGCTGAAGTTATTGATGGATGAATGGGAGTGATTATATTAATTGCTGTGCAGCGAAACTGTGAATCATGAGAAAGCTTTAGGTATTTTGTCAAAGCTTTTGGAAAAGTTGGTTGAGCCTGCTTGGCATTGAGTAGATGTCCCCAAGTGTTTTGTCTGTGTATAACATAGATTTCATGTTCTTCGTATAGAGACAGTCTGTGTCCTTTGTTCAGTATATGTGGTATTTCAAGGTTGCGTTCTACATTGTCAAATCGATGTCCTGTATTTTTTACATGGGAAGCTATTGCAGATTTGTGTGGTGTGTTGTATCAGAAGGAGTTGATGTGTTCTTTAAATCTGGTGTGGAAGTTACGGCTTGTTTGACTTATGTACTAAGCCAGGGATTTACTACATATGATTTCATTTGTGCTGGACGATGAAAATTGATACTGACTGCTTTTTAAGGTATGAGGAAGTCTTTGGCATGTTTTATTGCTTATTTGGAATGAAATTCTTATTTTGTGTCGCTTGAACATACTGACAATTGTTTGGCAGATGTTACTGAGGAAGAGGGTGCATGTTGTTAGTGTACTTTCTTGGTTCTTGGTGGTCATTCTGTTCATTTTTTAATTTTTTAATTAAATTGTCTGTTGGTGTGGGTTATACCAATTAGCTACCGCTATTTGTTTTATGATTTTTATTTCCTTCTGGAGGCTCTCATTGATCAGTGGGATTTTTAGAGCTCCATGGAACATTGAGCAGTATGCTGCTAGTTTGTGCATGTTGCGGTGGCAGAAGGTAGCATGTATATTTATGTCTATGGTGGTTGCTTTCCAGTAATTTGGAATACATATTTGTTATCTTGTTCGCAGATGGTAAAATCGAGGTCGTTAATGGTGTTATTTACTTCCTGTTCACAGGTAAATGTAATATACTTGTGCATTTTGTTGAATGTTTGTTTTCCCCATGAATGATGAGAAATGTATCGTCTACTTATCTTCTGTATAACTGAACTTTTTTAATGCATATTGGTTTCTTTAGTGAAAAATTTGTGCTGTAGTTTAGCTATGCTAGCAACCATAGCTTGCTCCTTTATTTGTTTGTAGATTTTTCCATCGAAAGAGAAGAAATTATGTTTCGATACTAGTTGCAGAAGGATAAAGCATCATGAATGGGAATGTTAGTATACAGATTTGTTACATCTAGAAAGATTATTTGGCATTTGTTGGTACTGTGTATGTCATTCAGTTCACTGGCGAATGAGAGGCTACTTTTTGTTGAGTAGTTGCTTTCAAACAGAAAGTTACCCCATAGGATCTTGTTGAGTATCTGTAGAATTTTTTACCCAAGGTAATTCATTGAATTGGAGATTGGTCTTATAGAGCCATCTTCCTTGTGAGCCTTTAATTGAGACCTTAGGCGTGGTACTATTGGATTCATGCATATAATTGGTGCTTTTCCCTTTCAGTAAGCAGGAAGTTAGAATTTTTTAGAATGACCTTAAGCTCATTTTGGAATTTGATTTAGGATATTTGCCAAGCTGTATGCTATAATTTTCTTCAAAGGACTTTAAGGTTTTCTGGATGTATTCATTTTCGTATAAAATAACTTGAAAATCCGTAGTCTGCGTTTGTGGCAATTGGTTAGTGGCAAAATAAATGACAGACACAGAAACTATTTTATTTGTGTTGATCAACAGTCGCAGCCCTCATAATGCCGCCCTTTATGGATGAAATATTCAAAAAGCAATATCTATCTATGTACTGAACAAAGAAGCTCTCCAAAGTTCACTGGCACTCGTGGAGGTCATCTAGAATAGTAGCCCTGAAAAACATGAAGAGCTACCATTTTTGCTTGGTAAAACTGAATTACTATGAAGTTCAACCCCAGTGCAGTCCATATTGTACGCCTCAGGAAGAAAGGAAACAACTTTTTTCGTCAGCAGCCTTGCAGAAGGCTTTCCTATGTCTAAAGCAGCGTCACAAATCCTCAACATACCTGGCCACTTTCAAATGGTACAAATGGCTCTGAGCACTATAGGACTTAAAATCTGAGGTCATCAGCCCCTAGGCTTAGAACTACTTAAACATAACTAACCTAAGGACATCACACACATCCATGCCAGAGGCAGGATTCGAACCTGCGACCGTAGCAGCAGCGCGGTTCCGGACGGAAGCGCCTAGAACCGCTCGGCCACTAGCCACCTTCACTACAGTTAGTACAGAACGAGGACTAAGCTTAATTAGACAAAAGGAATCATTCCATAACACCTCCGCTTGTGATGTGCTAAATTTCATCTCGGTTTTAAAATATGCGATATATGATTTTTATGGGATTTTCGTGATACATTGGAGCATTTTCAATTATTATATTTTCGCTATCTATACTACTATTTAAAGACGAGTTGTAAATTAATTTTTTTACTGAAAACCTCTAAAATTTCAGGATAAATGTACTTCAAACTTTTGCACATTGCTCTAATAAGCGTTCGGACAGACATAGACGACGTATATATGTAACCTACACTTCTAAAAGAAGACAAGTTATATTTAAACGATGTTACCAAAAGTGTCGAAAAGTTCTTGACCGATTTACTTCAGATTTTTACACGATATTCTAATAAACTTTCAGGTAGACATAGGCTCCACAAATAGTTGTTTGTAAATAGTGACAGTGAATGTTAGTGTAGGCCTTGACAATGAAGATAATGGGAAATCAGAGAAAATTACAAACTGTGAAAGAAAACAACTGCTTTAAATTTTAAATAACATAATAATTCAGGAAATCCACCGCATGTGGTAACAAGAAAGACAACAAAATACTCACTGATGATGCTGACACTTCAGCAAAACAAGTCTGGGAAATAGAAATAAAAATTGTGTTTTTCTCAAGGCAGATCCTCTCCAAACACACACACGCACACACGCACACACACACACACACCACACACACCACACACACACACACACACACACACACACACACAGGGTGGTCCATTGATCGTGACCGGGCCAAATATCTCACGAAATAAGCATCAAACGAAAACACTACAAAGAACGAAACTCGTCTAGCTTGAAGGGGGAAACCAGATGGCGCTATGGATGGGCCAGCTAGATGGCGCTGCCATAGGTCAAACGGATATCAACTGCGTTTTTAAAAATAGGAACCCCCATTTTTTATTACATCTTCGTGTGGTACGCAAAGAAATATGAATGTTTTAGTTGGACCACTTTTTTCACTTTGTGACAGATGGCGCTGTAATAGTCACAAACGTATAAGTACGTGGTATCACGTAACATTCCGCCATTGCAGACGGTATTTGCTTCGTGATACATTATCCGTGTTAAAATGGACCGTTTACCAATTGCGGAAAAGGTCGATATTCTATTGATGTATGGCTATTGTGATCAAAATGCCCAACGGGCGTGTGCTATGTATGCTGCTCGGTATCCTGGACGACATCATCCAAGCGTCCAGCCCGTTCCCCGGATGGTTATGTTATTTAAGGAAACAGAAAGTATTCAGCCACATGTGAAACGTCAACCACGACCTGCAACAAATGATGATGCCCAAATAGGTGTTTTAGTTACTGTCGCGGCTACTCCGCACATCAGTAGCAGACAAATTGCTCGAGAATCTGGAATCTCGAGAACGACATCGATTGCACCCGTACCATATTTCTATGCACCAGGAATTGCATGGAGACGACTTTGAACGTCGTGTACAGTTCTGCAACTGGGCACAAGAGAAACTACGGGACGATGACAGATTTTTTGCACGCGTTCTGTTTAGCGACGAAGCGTCATTGAGGAACAGCGGTAATGTAAACCGGCATCATATGCACTATTGGGCAACGCAAAATTCACGATGGCTGCGACAAGTGGAACATCAGCGACCTTTGTGGGTTAATATATGGTGCGGCATTATGGGGGGAAGGATAATTGGCACCCATTTTATCGATGGCAATCTAAATGGTGCAATGTATGCTGATTTCCTACGTAATGTTCTACTGATGCACTGCATGACAGAATGGCGATGTACTTCCGACATGATGGATGTCCGGCACGTAGCTCGCGTGCGGTTGAAGTGGTATTGAATAGCATATTGCATGACAGGTGGATTGGTCGTCGAAGCACCATAGCATGGCCCGCACGTTCACCGGATCTGACGTCCCCGGATTTCTTTCTATGAGGAATGTTGAAGGATATTTGCTATCGTGATCCACCGACAACGCCTGACAATAAGCGTCAGCGCATTGTCAATGCATATGCGAACATTACGGAAGGCGAACTATTCGCTGTTGAGAGAAATGTCGTTACACGTATTGCCAAATGCATTGAGGTTGACGGAAATCATTTTGAACATTGATTGCATTAATGTGGTATTTACAGGTAATCACGCTGTAACAGCATGCGTTCTCAAAAATGATAAGTTCACAAAGGTAAATATATCACATTGGAACAACCGAAATAAAATGTTCAAACGTACCTACGTTTTGTATTTTAATTTAAAAAACCTACCTGTTACCAACTGTTCGTCTAAAATTGTGAGCCATATGTTTGTGACTATTACAGCGCCATCTGTCACAAAGTGAAAAAAGTGGTCCAACTAAAACATTCATATTTCTTTACTTACTAGACGAATATGTAATAAAAATGGGGGTTCCTATTTAAAAAACGCAGTTGATATCCGTTTGACCTATGGCAGCGCCATCTAGCGGGCCAACCATAGCGCCATCTGGTTTCCGCCTTCAAGCTAGACAAGTTTCGTTCTTTGTAGTTTTTTCGTTTGACGCTTATTTCGTGAGATATTTGGCCCGGTCACGATCAATGGACCACCCTGTATGTTTACAAACCCCTGAAGCGGCGTAGGCTACGCTGGGACCAACAATTTGACATAAGACACATGGGACCGCAAATGTCGGGAAATACCCGAAAAGTGGATGACAAATACTGAACATGTGACTTCAGCAGATGGCGTATCTCACCAAACTTGCAGCGGTTGGGCTTGTCGATACTACCCTCGCCCGTAGTGGCGGTGCTGGACATCGCTCCGCTAGGCTGCTCTTTTTTTCGAACACCTTTTTTAAATGTCATCTGTTGTAAATGTAGAAGTCACAAAATTATGATCGTCACTGTAACCAAGCAAAAACTGTTCCTATTTTGTGTTTCTTTCCTCATGTCCTGTCTTTTTTTGTTTACAGACCGTATCTAGTAAGAAAAACGTTGGTCATTTCCTGGTGGGGACGCAGTACCGAAGATTATATTCGTTTACTTGTGACGCAATACGTTACGTTTTTGTTGTACTGTACTTTGCAACAAATCAGTGGAGAGTGCTATAGAAGTAAATAAAATAGTAAGCCTTACTTCAATTTAAAGACATAATTGTCTAACACAATGCAAAGAAATATGCCTGCCCCACGCAAGACTCGAACCCTGAGATCCGCACACGAAAGTAGCTCTCGTAGACCCAGAGCTACACCAACGTGAGTTCTTGAATTTGGTTGGGATGATCAGGTGTGACCGACCGACAGGCTCAGTCGCTGCACGTGTGGCGAAGTACATCATCTGGTTACGTCACCTGTTCAACATTAATCATCCACTTCTCGAGTATTTCAGGCATTACGACCCCATGTGTCTTACATTAAATTATTTGTCTTGGCGTCATCTACGACGCTTCGGGGTTTTATGAACATTACTAACAATCACCCTGTATATATAAAGGGTAACTTTTCTTAGCAAAAATCCTGGAAAATTCTTGACCAGCTACTTCAAATTTCGACATTATACTCTAATGACCGTTCGGACATGCATGGACTACGTATTTTTTAATATATAAGGTATACAAATATAAACATAAAATCTATGTTCTAAATGAAGACAATTTGCAGTTTAGCGTTGTTACCTAAATCTCGATAAGTTCTTGACCAATATACTTCAAATTTTTACTCAATGTCGTTCTAAATGTTCGGATGGACACAGGTTACGTATCTTCTTAAAATATCTGGTATATAAATATGTGACTCTTATATAAAGCCGGAAAGACCTGGAAAACATCTTGACCTAGCCGGCCGTTGTGGCCGAACGGTTCTAGGCGCTTCAGTCTGGAACCGCTCGACCGCTACAGTCGCAGGTCCTTATCGTGCTTCGGGCATGGGTGTGTGTGATGTCCTTAGGTTAGTTCGGTTTAAGTAGTTCTAAGTTCTAGGGGAGTAATGACCTCAGATATTAAGTCCCATAGTGCTCAGAGCCAGAGCATCTTGACTTATTTACTTCAAATTTTTACTCGAAACTGTACTAAACATTTGGACCGACATAGTCCATATATTTTTTAATGTATGTAATATACTCGTATTTATACTACTGTTAAAAGACTGGTCGTTGTTAAACGTTGTTACCAAAAGTCCTGACCGATTTACCTCAAAATTTTTCACAATATTCTAATAAACGTTCGGACAGGCACAGGCTACATATTTTTTAAGATACATATGGTATGTAAGTATATGTATAATATATACAAAAGAACCTTTGTTAGCAAATATCTTGAAAGTTCTCAGATGATTTACTTCAAATTCTCGTACCTTACTCTGATAAACACTTAGACGGGCATAGGATATATTGACGAAAGAATCGCAACACAAAGAAAGAATCAGGCGACGTAAACGAAAGTTGGTAAGCCTCTTTCTACATAATAGAGATGATGTCTATTCAGATTCTGCAGCAGTCACATAAGAGTGGCACTAGTAGCGCCTCTATGAGGATACAAATCAGGTTTGCTTTAAATACACTCTCTAACGGTCGTGAGTTTAGTTACCTTTGAGATTGAGCATCGAAGGTTGTTGTTACTTAAGAATGGCTTTAAGGTGACAAACATTCCACTATCAATATCTCCACTGAGTTTGAACAATGTCGTCTTCCGCAATTTCAGAAAATCTTGGCAGGAATGTAGCCACTGTACATGATTGCTGGCTGCAGTAGTCAGAAGAATGTATGGTTGTAAGAAGATTGGCCCCAGACAGCCACAGAGCACTACCGAGAGGCCAGACCTTCGAGTTCGGCGCACGGCTTTGGAGCATCGTATTGCATCTGTGCAGCAATTTGAGCAGCAGTTTGCGACCCAGTGATACAACGAACTGTTGTAACCAAACATGCTCTACACAGTGTCGCCATGTCGCCATGGCCTGCTCAATCGCCAGATCTGTCTCCAATCGAACACATATGGGACATCATTGGATGACAGCTTCAACATCATCTGCAAACAGCATTAACTGTCCCTGCATTGGCTGACCAAGAGTAACAGGCATGGAACTCCATTCCCAAACTTACGTCTGGCACTTGTACAACACAATGCATGCACGTTTGCTTGCTTGCATTCAACATTCTGGTTGTTGCACCAGTTATTAGTGTATCAGCAATCCCTATTTCTAATGGCTCGTCTGACGCTTACATTAACCAGTGATCTTGCATTGTTAATCACTTACATGTGTTACCTTGGCAAATTTATTCTAGAAATTCCATTACTCAACATTAATTTTTTTTAGTGTTGCGATTTATTTCCATCAGTGTATATAGACATACATGTAACCCAAATAACAGCTGTGAAAACACGTTCATAAACGCATTGTGTCTACAGTTATCTTGCCATTACCAAGTTATCTTATCATTCCGTGGCCTAAGAGAGTAGTATGTGATGAGGTAGCTACAGATCCGTCTCGCTTTTCTTGTCTAAACTCTCCTTCTTTCCCTTTTTCTTAGATTCTCTCCTCCTCTTTTGGAAGTCGCTGCTGGCAGTGGAGGCAGCACCTCTATGATGCCTTTAATAAGTCGAATACGACTGATGTGTAGTGTTCTATGGCGAGTTGGGAGCTGTAGCTCAAGATTAACAGGTGACGTCATTTCCATCACCTCAAAGGGGTCCTGATAACATTCCACAAACTTCTTAATTTTTCCTTGTAGTACACACGAGATGGTCATCATAGCCTATTGACGTATGTGATACTTAGGTGACACTGGTTTCCTATTATGTGTCCTGTCTTGTTGCTCCAAAGCTTTGGTGTTCATCTTTTACTCCTGTCACCAAATAGTTTTTAACCTTTTAGAGAAGTTTCTCTCTGACGAAATATCACCTCCTGGCAGAGGCTTACATAACTCAAAAGGCGATGGCAACTTCTGACCGAAAATAAACTTGTAGGAGGAGAACCCTGTGCTTTCGTGGCTTTTGGAATCATATGGTCCCATGACGTATACGAGTACAGTGTCCCAGTTATTATGCTGTGAGTAAACATGCTACATTAACGTCTTTGCCATCCTTTCTGTTTCACCATTTGTCTGTGGATGTATGGTAGTAGTCTAAAGTTTCTTAATACGTAATAACAGTCATAAGTACTTCATTAAACCGGAAAAAATATTTGTCCCTTGGTCAGTTATTACTGTCTCAGGCATTTTAAACTTGAATATCCACTGCTTCACCATTATATGTGGTACAGTTTCGGCCTGGTTTTATAAGGTGGTGGTGGTTAGTGTTTAACGTCCCGTCGACAACGAGGTCATTAGAGACGGAGCGCAAGCTCGGGTTAGGGAAGGATTGGGAAGGAAATCGGCCGTGCCCTTTCAAAGGAACCATCCCGGCATTTGCCTGAAACGATTTAGGGGAAATCACGGAAAACCTAAATCAGGATGGCTGGAGACGGGATTGAACCGTCGTCCTCCCGAATGCGAGTCCAGTGGTTTTATAAGGCTATCATAGAAACGAAACATGAAAAATGATCGATTATCATCAAAACATAGTAATTTCCTGCTGCTTTTTGTGTGAATGGTCCAATAATATTCATCCCAACCATTTGAAATGTTTTATCTGTCCCTGGTATTCTTTGTAAAGTAATGACTGAGCTCTGCCCTTTATGCACATGGTCGATAATTCTTTATGTAATGATCGACATCTTGTCTGAATGTTACACTCCAATAATATTTTGCACTACTCTCCATTTCGTTGACCTCTGAGCAGTTTATCCTGCTAAAATTGAATTATGGATCTGTCTCAATACTTTGTTTCGTAATATCTCTGGCACCATAATGCTCGCACCGAGCGAGGTGGTGCAGTCGTTATCACACTAGCGTCACAATCTGGAGGATGATGGTTCAAACCCACATCCGGCCATCCTGATTCAGGTTTTCCGTGATTTCCCTAAATCGCTTCAGGCAAATGCCGGGATGCTTCCTTTAAAAGGGCATGACCGACTTCCTTCCCCATGCTTCCCTAATCCGATGGGACCAATGACCTCGCTGTTTGGTTCTTTCCCCCAAATCAACCCACCCAGCTTGGTGAATCGCTGACAGTCTGGGTCATTGCTTTGTGCTTCCTTCCAATCATCCTACTCTATGCCAGCACATTAGATAGCACATTCTTTGCAGCTCAGATTGTTTGCATTTGTGTGTGATCTCTTTGGATGATGTATTACTCTGAAATCAAACTCAGGTGCAATACCTATCGAGATAACCTACTACACTACTGGCCATTCAAATTGCTACACCAAGAAGAAATGCAAGTGATACACGGGTATTCATTGGACAAATATATTATACTAGAACTGACATGTGATTACATTTTCACGCAATTTGGTTCCATAGATCCTGAGAAACCAGTACCCAGAACAACCACCTCTGCCCATAATAACGGCCTTGATACGCCTGGGCATTGAGTCAAACAGAGCTCGGATGGCGTGTACAGGTACACCTGCCCATGCAGCTTCAACACGATACCATAGTTCATCAAGAGTAGTGACTGGCGTATTGTGACGAACGAGTTGCTCGGCCACCATTGACCAAACGTTTTCAGTTGGTGAGAGATCGAGAGAATGTGCTGGCCAGGGCAGCAGACGAACATTTTCTGTATCCAGAAATGCCCGTACAGGACCTGCAACATGCGGTCGTGCATTATCCTGCTGAAATGTAGGGTTCCGCAGGGATCGAATGAAGGGTAGAGCCACGGGTCGTAACTCATCTGAAATGTAACGTCCACTATTCCAAGTGCCGTCAATGCGAACAAGAGGTGACCGACACGGGTAACCAATGGCACCCCATACCTTGACGCCGGGTGATACGCCAGTATGGCGATGACGAATACACGCTTCCAATGTGCGTTCACCGCGATGTCGCCAAACACGGATGCGACCATCATGATGCTCTAAAGAGAACCTGGATTCATTCGTAAAAATGACGTTTTGCCATTCGTGCAGCCAGGTTCGTCGTTGAGTACACCATCGCAGGCGCTCCTGTCTGAGATGCAGCGTCAAGGGTAACCGCTGCCATGGTCTCCGAGCTGATAGTCCATGCTGCTGCAAACGTCGTCGAACTGTTCGTTCAGATGGTTGTTGTCTTGCAAACGTCCCCATCTGTTGACTCAGGGATCGCGACGTGGCTGCACGATCCGTTACAGCTATGCTGGTTAGATGCCTGTCATCTCGACTGCTAGTGATACGAGGTCGTTGATATCCAGCACGGCATTCCGTATTACCCTCCTGAACCCATCGATTCCATATTCTGCTAACGGTCATTGGATCTCGACCAACGCGATCAGCATGTCGCGATACAATAAGCCGCAATCGCGATAGGCTACAATTCGACCTTTATCAAAGTCGGAAACGTTATGGTACGCATTTCTCCTCCTTACACTAGGCATCGCAACAACGTTTCACCAGGCAACGCCGGTCAACTGCTGTTTGTGTATGAGAAATCGGTTGGAAATTTTCCTCATGTCAGCACGTTGGAGGTATCGCCAACCTTGTGTGAATGCTCTGAAAAGCTAATCATTTGCATATCACAGCATCTACTTCCTGTCGGTTAAATTTCGCGTCTGTATAACGTCATTTTCGTGGTGTAGCAATTTTAATGGCCAGTAGTGTATTTGGGTCTTTAAGTCCTAATAACCGTTATCGGTTATCACTTTAAAACAACATCCATATAAATAAAATCAGAAATACGTTATATCAAATATTAATGCCAGAATTTCTTTCTAAGTTGTTAAATAATTCCTTTCTGCCCTATTTTGATGTAGAAGTAAAACGAAATATTTATTTTGAATGCCGCGCGGGGTAGCCGTGAGGTCTAGGGCGTCTTGTCACGGTTTGCACGGCTCCCCACGTGGGAGGTTCGAGTCCTCCCTCGGGTGTGTGTGTGTGTGTGTGTGTGTGTGTGTGTGTGTGTGTTGTCTTTGCGTAAGTTTGTTTAAGTTAGATTAAGTAGTGCGTAAGTCTAGGGACCGATGACCTCAGCAGTTTGGTCCCATAGTCCTTACCACAAATTTCCAATTTTCCAAGTTATTTTGAAGAAATTGTCATGTCTGTCTCAATATTTGATAGAAATTACTGTGAAATGCTGTCACGTGACAATCAATATGGAAGAGAAATATCTTAAAGTGCTTGACTGCAGACCAGAAAATACTCAGCCATCTATATATTTCATGATACTGGCACCCTAACAAAGAGTAGCAATTATAATTCACAATGATTTGTAAAAGTTTTCGATGACTAATAGTGCGATACGTGTACTATCTGAAAGCTGGAAGTTGTGTATTAAACGGCACTTTCAATTTTGATACATTTTTGATTTCCTTAACTCACGAGGTGATCCACACAAATGTTCACAAAGACGTGCCGTAACAGGTATCGATTTTCAGTGAGACTCTTTGATTTGTGTGTCTCTGAGAGACAGTGGGGTATTTTGTTTACGTTTGATGAGTTCCGCAGACTTCCAGCCAATCCGAATCCCTCAGTTAGCTTGTATCATGATTGCGAGTACGTTCAAAACACTGTTTCTGTTCCGGGGAGTCGAGCTGTGAGTTGTGGTAGTTCAAAGACGGCGGCAGTAGTTCGGAAATTTGCTGACATCGTTTCAGTTATCTGCAGTTGTTGATAAGAAGCAAAGTTCTGAGTTATTTCACTCGTGTAACATTCGTTTTACACAGTTTATCTTGCAAACATTTTGCCACGCGTGGTAGCCGCGCGGTCAGACGCGTGTTGTCACGGTCCGCGTGACTCCCTCCGTCGGAGGTTCGAGTCCTCCCTCGGGGATGGGTGTGTGTGTCGTCCTTAGCGTAAGTTAGATTACGTAGTGTGTAAGCTTAGGGACCGATGACCTCAGCAGTTTGGTCCCATAAGACCTTACCACAAATTTCCAAATTTTGCAAACATTTCACGCGTTAAATTGCCAAGATGATCTGATATTTAGGCTTGAGATATTGCGAAGGTTCAGAGACTGTATGCTTTTCACAAGTTGGAACGTGGTTACTGAAATGCGTTGTAATCATACAATCCGAAGTATTATGCACTCAGTTACGTCATTCTCAGCTCCACCATATATCGTTCTATGCTTTGGTGGAAATCGCGTGTATAAAGCTTGAATATTAGTGATTGCTACAATTTCGACTTACGACTCACGTGTATTACGAATTCCACGCTGCTTGTGTCAACTTTTCTTTGATTTGAAGACAATGCAGATAATTTATTAGAATTTGCTGTTACTCATTCCTGCGTACCTTACTCACTTACTGAATATTTACACGAATTTGTGGTGTATTCCTTCTCTAATACCAGCCTGTGCAAAGCTGCCACAAGAATTCCCAGCTTCTCTACTCACTTGTAACAAATATTCGAGAGGATGATATTGTTCATTTCGTGCACAGATGTACAATATTGACAGTAATAAATATCGCATTCTTTGAACTTATAATTTTAAGGTACAAAGGTAAGTTTTGACACTGGTTCCTGAATGCAAAGTTGCAGTAGCAGATTTTTCTACGGCGTTTGTGTCCTTGCCTCCACGAAATAATTTGTGCAGATAATGGTACTGATACCATCAACAGTTCGTAAGAGTTGATACAAATTCATTGTTTCGGGCTGCATCATTATTCAAATGATATGGAGAAGTATTCTCAGCAGATAGCCATTTTCATGTTGAAGTATTATGACTATTGTCAAGGGCCAATATCCCATTGCACCATGTTCAGCTATAAGTTGATCACTTGTACATTCTATAGTTTTGACAGGAATCTTAAGAGTGTTTCTGACAGTATATGATGTTCATTTCTACAAGCTACGCCTGTCAATTACACGATGCACGATGTATTGTGTGTTACTGTTGGTAATCCTTGTATCTCTTTTTAACTCTCGAAGTTAGACTGCGTTAAAAATGATAACTAGAGCATGAGTTTATTGATTATAGGGCATAGTTTCATTAAATCGAGGGCTAAGGGTACTACTTACTAGTCTAAGTTTCTAATGCAGTAGCCATCTTGCAAGGTGAAGCATGAACACCTCTGTACACGTTGTACAGATTTAAGGAATTATGAGCGGTAGTCAAATGGGGAGACAGATGGAAAAAGTAAGTAACCTGTTCATTATCTCAAAAGTAATCGCCATAAATGTTAACACATTTAACCCTCTGCGAGAGAAGACGGTCAGTTCTTTCATGGAGAAATGTTTCGGACTGCCTGAGGAACCATTATTATATCCAGGTGTGCATCTCTTCGTCTGAAGCAAATCGACAACCATGAGTGTCTTTCCTCAGGGGTCGAAATATATGGAAATCGCATGGAGACAGATAGACTGTATGGAGAATTTATAAGGGCTTTCCATCCAAACTTCTGCAGCATACGTGAAACAACCTTGGCAACATGTTGACCCGCTGGGAACTTTTACTGGTTAGACCTTACACATCCTACCCACAGTCCAGATCTATCCCTGGAGTAAGACATTAGTGATCGTCGATTTTCTTCGGAGAGGCGCACACCTGGATACAATCATGGTTCCGTAGGAAACTGCAAACCGCTTTTCATGAAGGCACTGACAGTCTTGTCTTACTGGGAGATAAATGGATAAACAGTTATGGTGATTACTTTTAAAATTATGAACAGTTTACTTACTTTTTAGGGTTCCGTACCTCAGTCGGTAAAAACGGAGCCGTTATAGGATCACATTCTTGTCCGTCTATTAAAGCCCCTTTTTCTCAGCAACGAGTACTTATCAAGTTGCACTGTGTCACATAAGGTCTACGCTCCGTTGTGGGTGTAAAAACTCAGGCTTCTAAGACAACGAAATCAAAAGAATTGGCCATTTACGTCACATGTTTTGATGCTCGAAAGCTCACTCATCAAAACCTATAGTGTGCTTCCCGTTGATCTAGAACCATTAAATTTGCTAAGAAGCAGAATTTCACAGTACAATTACAGTTCAAAATATGAAAATGGTTAACTTGTAATTGTATCACACGAAAAAAAATTGTCATTTGTTATCTGACTGACTGCCCACCCTTCCGTCTATTGAGACCCTTTCCCTAAGGAAGAGGTCCACCTGTTAAGTTGAAATTTGTCACATGCTAAGATATATAGTCCCTTGGCGTTTTAATAAATTTAAGCTTCCAAGTCAGTGCACTCAAAAGATATGACCATTTATGTCACACTTTTGATACTCAAAAACACACTCATTAAAACCTATAGGGTGCTTCCCGTTGGCCTCTCATCATGAAATTTGGCAAGAAGCGATGTTTCACAGTACAAGTAAAGGGAAAAATCTGGAAATTGTGAATCTGTAATTATATCACACGAAAATTTTTTTGTTATTTGTTATCTGACTGCCTGCCTGCCTGCTTCTCTGTCCGTCTATTAAGATCCATTTTCCTCAGGAACGGTTAAACGTATCAAGTTGAAATGAATATCAAATACCAAGGCCTACAGGCCCTTGACGTTGTAATAAATGTAAGCTTCTATGACAATTCAGTCAAAATTCACTGAAGCGCCAAAGAAACTGGTATAGCCATGTTTATTCAAATACAGAGATATGTAAACAAGCAGAATATGGCGCTGCGGTCGGCCACGCCTATATAAGACAAGTGTCTGGCGCAGTTGTTAGATTGGTTATTGCTGCTACAATGGCAGGTTATCAAGATTTGAGTTTGAATGTGGTATTATAGACGGCGGACGTGCTGTGGGCTACAGCATCTCTAAGGTACTAAAGAAGTGGGGATTTTCCGTATGACCATTTCACGAGTGTACCATGAATATCAGGAATCCGGTAAAAACATCAAATCTCCGACATCACTGCGGCTGGAAAAAGATCCTGCAAGAACGGGACCAACGACGATTGAAGCGAATCGTTCAACGTATCAGAAGTCAACCCTTCCGCAGATTGCTGCAGATTTCAAAGCTGGGCCACCAACAAGTGTCAGCGAGCGAACCATTCAACGAAATTTCATCGATATGGGCTTTCAGAGCCGAAGGTCCACTCGTATACCCTTGATGAATGACGATACAAAGCTTTACACCTCGCCTGGGCCCGTCGACACAGACATTGGACTGTTGATGGCTGGAAACAGTTGCCTGGTCTGACGAGTTTCCTTTCAAATTGTATCGAGTGGATGGACGTTTACGGGTGTGGAGACAACCTCATGAATCCATGGACCCTGCATGTCAGCAGGGGACTGTTCAAGCTGGTGGAGGCTCTGTTATGGTGTGGGGTGTGTGCAGTTGAAGTGATAATGGGATCCCTGATACGTCTAGATACGACTCTGACAGGTGACATTTACGTAAGCATCCTGTGTGATCATCTGCATCCACTCATGTCCATTGTGCATTCAGACGAACTTGAACAAATCCAGCATGATAATGAGACACACGTCCAGAATTGCTACAGAGTGGCTCCAGGAACACTCTTCTGAGTTTAAACACTTCCGCTGGCCACCAAACTCTCCAGACATGAACATTATTGAGCGTATCTGGGATGCCTTACAACGTGCTGTTTAGAAGAGATCTGCACCCCCTCGTACTCTTACGGATCTATGGACAGCCCTGCAGGATTCATGGTGTCCGATCCCTCCAGCACTACTTCATATATCAGTCGAGTCGATGCCACGTCGTGTTGCGGCACATCCGCGTGATCACGGGTGCCCTACACGATTTTTTGCAGGTGTACCAGTTTCTTTGGCTCTTCAGGGTGTATGGCCATTTTTCAGATGTTTCGATACTTAAAAACTCACTCGTCAAATGCTATTTTGTCAGAGTACTTCTCGTTGGCCTAGAATCATGACATTTCAGAAGAAAGGCTTCATAGTGCGACTGAACGGGAGAAAACGAAATTGTTAATTTGTAATTATATAAAACGAAAGAAAACTTTTTAATTTATCTCTCTGTCCGCCAGTCTGTTAAAATGGCTGTTTCTCAGGAACAAGTAGAGATATCAAATTGAAATTGATATCACATACTGAGCTCTATGATTCTTTGGTGGTGTAAAAATGTTAAGCTTTTAAGTTAATTGAACTAGAATCATGAAACTTGACAAGAAGCTATGTTTCACAGTGTAAGTTAAGGGAAAAAATAGAAAATTGTTAATTTTTAATTTATTACAAGAAAAACTTTTCTTTTGTTATTTGTTATCCGACTTGAAATTCAAAATTAAAACATTCCCGTGACGGATATCTTGCCAGTATCAACGTCGATAATAGGCAAAAATCGTAGAGATTCCCATCTCCCGGAATGGTTGAACTGCCTATACACATAATTAAGTTTGGAAGGAACCCTCAGAGCGCCAGTCCCTCTCAGACCTGACTATTTTTTTCCGTCTGTTTCGTTTTCATTTGGCCGCCCTTTTATACGTAACATTTTCAACAGTGATTAGTTGCGAAATAATGAACTACTGTACAAGGTGCGTCTATGAAGCGTACACCTTTCATGGCTAATTTGAAGGGAAAACAAAAAGGAGTCCGCCGGCGCCAAGTCTGATGAATGAGGGTGCTGAAGACCAACATCTTGGGTTGTGCGAGAAAGTCGAACTCGCAGACGTAGTTCGTGTCCATCAACGGCTAACCACTGTGTAACGAGCAGTTCCACTAGAAGCAATAAATGAAATAGCCTCAGGTTGCAGTTATGTTGTTAGTCTTATTGCACGATCGATTTCGAGCCTTACGCCTCGTCCTCAGTGGCACCAGCACACACAGAAGAAACTTTTTTAATATTACATACATTAGTGCTTATACAACATAACATATAATTTGTAAGCGAATAAAATATGTAATTTGTAAGTTAACCATTATACGTATAATTTGCAAGAAATTTTATTTTACGTCATATATGCACTGGTGTATGTAATCTTATAGAAAAGTTTTTACTATGTGCACAGGTGCATCTGAGAATGAGGCGTGAGCCCTCGTAATCGATCGTGCAATAAAACTTATAACACAATACCTGCAGCTATTTCAGTCATTGTTATTACTATATGTGCCTGCGTTCCCACCAGCCAGTATGATGGATATCCACAGGAAGCGTTTTCTGACAGTATCCAACAGCTTTACAATCGAAGTGAGAAGTTGTAGCTAATGGTGATTACTCTGAAGATTGTAAATCTGTTTTGTTTGTAACTAACGTTTAATTTTTCCCTGAAAACTTCTCAGACGCATTTTGTAAAAATATTGCTCATTATGTGACAATAGGTGCAGCATTGCCACCGTTTGCACGGTCTAGAGACCAAATTCGTGACAAACAAGTGACCAACTACGTCATACTCCAGTATTTATTCATATGTGTAGGTTTCTTTACCCAGCTGTGAAAATTTATCGCGATTTGAAAAGATAAGTCAGTCGAGTGTGTATTCAAGACATGAGTAAGCAGTCACTGACGCAAATTTCAACGCGATGCCATTGAACACAAAACGACACTTTAGGAAGACGTCTGGAGAAATTGCGCGGAATAAAAAGCCCATACTAGGTTCGATTTCTCCCGTCGATCAATTAGTTTATATTTCTGTTTACAAAAATGATAAAATCACATGCACAACCAGATGCAGAGATCTATGGGTATTTATATTTTCTACATTTCTTTGGTTAAAAGTCCAGCTTACAAGTGTTTGGACATTAAACATTGAGTATCAATGGCGACGTCGCTGCCGCTAGGCCATGAACTTACCACAATGTCTTCGTAGTCAATGTCACCTGCTGCAGTGTTCAACAGTAGGACTGTTACCAAAGCGAGCCTCCATAGCGTTGTCATATCTGCAACAGCCAGACATTGATTATTAAAATGAGGAAACCGACGATTACCAACCCACACACACACTTTTGTCACATGAGACGCCGATTTTAGTCCAACATACATAATTACTTCTCTTTTGCATTGAATTTATTATTTAAGATGTACGCAGTATGTGTTCGAGATCCAGTTCACTAAATAGCGATAACCTATCATCATAAAATGTGAGAATCGCAAGAACTTGAGGATTTTTTCTCAAACCAGCGAGAATTCCACTCTTCACGCGTACTTTCAGCGTTAGCTGACTAAAATAGTTTAACTCCCAGTTTCCAGGGATTTTAGTAGAGAATCTTTCTCTTCAAAATTTAAGACTTAAATTACTGAAAAAGACAAAATGACACAGTATTTGTTCCATGATTAACGGTTTTTAGTAAGTACTGCATTGCAGCCACAGGTTGCAGCAACATATCTTTAAGGAACTAAAATTTGAAAGACACGTCCCATTTTCGCATTTATTTATACAAGGTGCACTGAGGGAACATTTTTTATGACTCGCTGCCAGCTTTAAAACGTGACACACACAATGAATCATTGCTCACGCCCCTAGCTTATAATAACGACAAGGGTAGTAATATCTGAAGTAAGGGTTCGTAGCTGTCGGTAGAATTACTATGATTTTTTAAATTGTGACTTGTAGAAATATAAATGGGGCTAATGGCAATGTAAGTACAACAAATTTCATTTCAGCATAGAAATCAGGAAATATGCCTGACATGCAGATAATGTTAACGTACTTGAAAGTTCTGCAGTATCTAAATTACAGAACGTATTTGGAAAGAATTTATCAAGGAAAAATACGTAGATACCGCAGTATCTATGTTATGTTCGAATGATGAGATTATCCATGAAAATATTAGAACAAATCAAAACTGAATAGTGGAAATACTTTACAAAAGCAGAGTCCGTAATTCGTCTGCAATAAAACGCTGTAATCAAAAGTGAAACACTCTACCAAGCACACTGAAGTTTATTAAATCAGCAGTACCGTAATATCTGGCATTCTTCCGAACGTAAGGTTACATGCTTTGAAAGAATTTGACAGCATATTGATAGTGAACTATAGTTTTACTATGAATATTCTATCATAAAAGTGGACGAGGAGATTCGGAGTAATCTATGACAAAACTGTGAGTTTGTTTGTCTCCTCAGTCAGCGAAAGAAATAAAATGTTGCTTGCTACAAGGTACGAAATAACAGGACGAAATTGAGCAGTTTAATCCAAACAAGCGATATCTCTACTGAAAGAATACACTTTTTTACCCAATTGTTCCTGAGGAGAAAATGAAACGTCTGTGGCATACTGAGCCATTCGCTGCTCGTATGGAACACTTTCGTATGTTGTCCGAAAAAAGCAAGCCATCTTCGTTTGTGAGAAAGAGTAACTTTCTTACATCCATTCGATCAGCAAGTCGCTGATCGTCATCGGAGACCGAAAATGCTGACATGTGCGAATAACAAAACTCTTACGTTATCCGCTGATGGCCTGTATGGGGGCCACCAGCCTCATGGACTTGACGCCAAACGTACCATGTTACCATACACAGCACGTCCGGCTAGCATGCTGTAGCTGTTCTCTATGGTCCCGTTGACACATTGAGGTTTACGCAATCTCCAGATTGTATTAGTCGACCACAACATTGCTGCACCTGGGACTGAGGGCACTTCGGTCAGCCTATGATGAGTTTTTATCGCGATATTTCACGAAGACACACTGAAACACTTGATAGTATATACACAACTAGATTGAAATCTATGCGTTTTCCTTAGTCACTACTGTACTTGTTTGCTATAACGTCGTCACCGCGTGTCTCCGATAACGGCCTCGCGAGGCTAAGTTCAATAATATCGTAGTCGCATAACAATTACGGCAACGCTCAAACTATTCAGAAATGCAGTTGTCAGTCACATAGAAATAACATATCCTTAAGGTCCCTCGAACTGTTGTCAAATATCAACAACCCATTTCTTATTCCTGCCACGCTTGACAACTCACTACGTAGCAATGCTGCTGCTCTGAGCCCGTGATCACAATTCATGCGCAGCTGTTTGTGTACAACTAAAACGTTTCTACAGCCAATATTGCCAACGAAAGATAGCGACTTGCCGCTCGACTCGGAGTTGGCCAGCTTGAATCCTAGTGGTGGAAAAAAATCAGTGATGTGACAATATAATACACCACCCGACAAAAAGTGACGTACCCAGAAGACACGGTCAGATGTCAATGCAACTTCGTACACTTACACACCATCGGCGATCATGTAAATGATTAAAATTGCAATTCTCTGTGACAGTTAGAACGGCCACCAGAGTGCACTGGTGCTATACTCTACGTGTTTAGTGTTGTTACCAGGCTTGGTAAGGTATATAGGGGAGGTGAACAAATCAGATGCTAAGTGGTCAATGAGAAGGACACGGAGGTGTCACGTACTCGTGTTATCCACACCTGACAGACTTTGAAGGGGACGTTACTGTGGGTCTTCATTTGGTTGGCTGGTCGAATCGTGCAATATCCAGAGTTGTGGCGCATTCAGATGTGACAGTGGCCCAAGGTAGAAATGCATGCGAGTACGAAGACAGGCTTACTCTTCGTCAGGGTTCCCGTCGACCACATCTGACCACGCAAGGGAAGAGCACCGTATTGTGAATCATGCACATTGTGACGCCACCACATCTGCACCGACCACCCGAGAAGTAGTAATGAAACCCCTGCAACTATTGGTCTGAGACTAGGAGCAACCTGACCAGGGAATTAATATCTCATACGTAGGCTGCCATTAACACTATGACGCGAATGTCTGCCGTGACCGGGATGCATTGATTGCTGGTGAACGGCGTCAAACTGTGATCAGCGATAAATCGGGGTTCTGCACTATTCCTGATGACCATCATCGACGAGTATGGCGGCGATCTGAGTGGGCAGAGGTCCTGCTCTTCCATCAGTAGTGCATCTCGGACAACCTGCGTCCTCGTATGTTACTTCTCATGCGAAAGTACTGAGGTGTCATTTTTCAACAAGACGATGCTCGTTCACGAATAGCACGTGTCTCTATGAACTGTCTGCGTGATATTGAGGTGCTACTGTGGTCAGCACTATCACGTGCTATACCCTTGACATCATGGGCGGGACCAGCACGAATGCCAACCTCATCCAGTACTAGTACCCAAGGTATCAAGAAACAATTACTACAACTGTGGGCCAGCTTGCCTCAAGAGAAGGTACAATAGCATTATGACACCCTCCCCCAAATGAATCAGTACACATATCGAGCCCAGAGAGGTGCAACGTCATACTGATAAGTGGGCTCATACTGCCTAGTTCTTTTAGTTCTTTGAAAATTTGACTCGGTTCTTTGCTCGTTGAAATAACGTCTCATACCATCTCAACTCGCGAAGTTTCATGTTTTTTCCTTCTTCCTTTCTGGTTGCTACACTTTCTTGCCAGCCAGTGTAAATCCTATTAATCAGATTGGTAATATAACTTACTGATTCTTTTTCATCACCAGTGTTCCGACCATAGAGAGTGAAAAAGTGAGGGCGTGAACCTACTGATCATCGAATTATCGGACCATGTATGGATTTAAATCCCAGAACTGTTCGCGAACCGACCGTCGCTTGCGTACCTTAAATTCGGTGGTCCCCTTGGTGCTATATGAGATGAACAGGCAATCTGACAGCACTGAGCGTCACCTTCAGTCGTTTTGTTGTTGTTGTTGTTGTTGTTGTTGTCATCACAAACATCACAAAATTACATGTATGCCTACGCACTGTCATGAAAGTTAGAAAAAATTTCCAGTGTAGGCGGATGAAACCCTAGGGGAACTGACTATGAAAACAGTCGTAACTCAACGGTAGTATATCAAGTAGGCCAAAGCCAAGGAGAAGTTTTCAGTAGATGTCAGAAAGCATAATTACAACCTAGTGCAAACACTAGGTTTAAGAATCATGAAAGAAGGTTGTGTGGGTGTAAGAAACCTAGAGAGACCGGAAGATTTCAGATAGATTATATAATAAGACAGATTTCGAAACTGGATTTTAAACTTCAAAAGATTTCCAATGGCAGACGTGGACTCTGGTCATAATTTAAATGTTATGGAACTGAAGAAATAGCTGGAAGGTAGGAAACTAAGGAGCTGACACTTGATAAATTAAAAGAACCAGAGATTAAGAGCCTGAAAAGGAGTATAAGGCGACGATTGATTGAAACAGGAAAAGAAATACACAGTAGAAGACGATTGAGTAGCTTCGGGAGATGAAATAGTGAAGCCAACAGAAACAGTAAAACGAGAAGTGACAGTAGAAATCCTTGGATAACACAAAACATATTATATGTAAATGAATAAAGGAGAAAATGTAGAAATGCAGTACATGAAGCAGGCAAAATAAATGACAGACGTCTAAAAAATTAGACTAATACAAAGTGCAAAATTGCTAAGCTGGAATGGCTAGAAGGCAAATGCTAGGCTGCAGAAGTGTACAAGACGAGAGGAATGATAGATTCCTCCTACAGAAAGTTAACTTCTGGAGAAAAGAGAAGCACCTGTACAAAAATCAAGACCTCAGACAGATTAACAGTACTAACCAAAGAAGGGAAAGTTGAAAGAGATACGCCGGCTATACGAGGAAAAAAAACCTGAAGAAGATATTATAGAAGGGAAAAAGGAAATATCTCAAGACGAGATAGGAGATGTGATACTGCGAGAAGGCAGAGCACATAAAAGGCCGAAGTCGAAAAAAGTCGCTGGCGTTGACGACGTTACCTCTGAATTATAAGGAGAGCCAGCCATGACAGAACGACTCCAGGAGTGGCCGAGCGGTTCTAGGCGCTACAGTCTGGAACCGTGCGACCACTACGGTGGCAGGTTCGAATCCATCTCGGGCATGGATGTGTGTGATGTCCTTAGGTTAGTTAGGTTTAAGTAGTTCTAAGTTCTAGGGGACTGATCACCTCAGAAGTTAAGTCCCATAGTGCTCAGAGCTATTTGAACCAGAACTATTCCAGCTGGTGCGCAAAATATATGCGACCGGAGAAAAACCCTCAGACTTCGAGAAGAATGTAATAATTTCAATTCCAAAATGGCAGACGCTGACATGTGCATTACCGTACCATCACTTTAAGATCTCGTGTTTGTGAAATACCGACATGAATTATCCGCAGAATAATAGGACGACTGGGAGTAGCCAACGTGTGGGAAGATCAATTTGGCTTCCAGAGATATCCAGGAATACGCTGTAATGACAGAATCATGAAAAGTTGCCGGAAAAATGAAAAATAATCTAAGTATGAATATTAACTGTGAGTCTTGTAAGTTACGGAGAGATGCACAGTGCAAGCTGATTTCGTCTGTCCATTAATATGTCATACGCACTGAGTAACTGAAATGTTCCCTCTATCTTGGGAAGCATTCCACTTACTATCGACGTGATGAGATGGTCTTCACACGTTAAGGATTACACCGAATGCAATGTCTGCACTTACAGAATTAGGCACATATTTCTTTGTTTCCTTCACCTCCAGATAAACATCCGGAGTATTTGTAGAGTCAGTTCTCTGTTGCTGGCAAAAGCAATACTTAACGTAAAACCATTGGGACGTAGGTTGCTCCGCTAGGAAAGAGAATCCTGGGTCTTACTGCAGCTGGTCTTCCTATATCTGTATGTTGCATTAATAATCTGCAGAATTTGTGAGTCATCATCGTTTATTCACGAAAAATACAAAACATTTCTATTGCCCAATTGTTCCATCAACACCAGTCTTAAACGCCAAACAAGGCAGAGTCCAGCGAACAGAAGACTTCCAGATCCAGAAGCGTTCCAGCCAGCAGAAGAATTCCAACGAGCAGAAGAGTTTCAGCAGTTTCGGATGAACGCGCCTATAGCGGATACTAGTCTGTTTCATGTTCCATGGATCAGTTGCACGATTAATAGTAATGATCTGGAATGAGGCATTTTGCATTCAGATTATACATTCATGCGTAAATAGATGCTGATCATTTAGAAGTGTTTTCCTCTTTATCTTTTATCGCTTTAATTTTTTCCAATACAGATGTGAAGTATTAATTCCTAAACACCACGTTTTACACACTACAAAAATTGACTCATCTACAAAATGGAAGGAGTTGTAAACGAGAAACTTCATTAGTTTTTGAAATTTAACTTTCCAGTCCGTCAGACATTTTACATCATTGCGAAAGTGATCAAGAATTTTGGCGTCAGCATTATGTGCCCCATTTTGTGCCAAAGACAAACTTAATGTGGAATAACGAATGCCATTTTTTCATCTGGATTTGTAATTATGTGCATCATTTTTCCCTTTGAACTGTAGTGAGTTATTTACAACAAACTTCATGAGGAAATAAATATACACCGAAGCAGTTGTGAAAATGCCTAACTCTTTAAATAGATCTCTACAAGATGGTACTGAGTGAGCACCACATATTACTGTTGTTTTTGAGCAACGAAGACTTTGTTTCTTAAAGATTATTATTCTAGTGGCATTATTGAATGAAAATACTCAAAATATGTTAACTTACTGGTTTGTCTCTCCCCAAGGTTTACAATGACTCGAACTGCAAATAAGGCTGAAATAAGTTGTTTCATTGGTTCAAAATTTTTTTTTTTCAGTTTAAATTCTCATCAATATGGACACCACCCTAGCTGTTATTTACTCTTCACGTGTCATACTTACCATTGGCGTAGTAACTTTACATGGGCAGAAATGAATATGTTGGTTCTTTTTAAAATTAGGAGTGAGACCATTTACAGAGAACCACTCAATTAAAATTTTGTTGACTAGAAAACAGGACAAGGAGTAACTAGAGCTGTTTCTAATTTGATGCTGCAGAAGAAAAAACCTATGAAAAACTTTCACCTGAAGAGTGAATTGGTTTTGTGTGACTTGGAATAAGTCAGTCATAAAAAATGAGTTATTAAGGATGTTGGCTGTAATGTGTGTACAGAAATGAGAAGCTATGGACAGGATCGGAAGACAAAGTGAGCAGCTTCGGATGATTTGAAAGACTGACAACTTAAAAATATACAAATAAACAAATCAGAAAGGGAGCTTAGATTCGTTCAGAATTGGCACACTTACCGTCTGAAGTAATATTTACTGAGCAGAAGTTTCTCTCGGAGCGGACTGCAATGTGAGTACTACATGCGGCGCGGTCTCCACCCCGACTGGCAAAGCACACCGGGTGCTGGCGGCAGTCAGATATGCCGACGAGATCTGCACGCTCCACGTGCTGGCCTTTGTGCGTCACTGCAGTTGGCAAATTATCGCAAGTACATCTCTCCACTCCAGCAGAGGTCGGACGGTCGGTGCTGCCACAGTTTATTTGCATACAACCTCGATCCTAATGCACAGTGGCTGGTCAACCACTAACTGGAGTAACCCCATTCCCAGAGTCTAGTTAGTATTGTCAGTCAACCTCAAAGGATCCCTAGTAACACTGACCCAGTGAGTCACATGTTCGCGCTAACTCGTATTTTTCCTGAATCGAGAATGGTCGCCGTGGTTCAGCTGCTCCAGGATTCAGTGACGCGGGGTTTTGCGCAGCAGCCACCTCCAAAAAGTCTTTAATCTGTATTCTACAAATATCTGCGTCGGTATTAAGAATTCATAAATGTTTTTATGAAGGTACAATTCGGTAAAGAAATTTGAGTTTTTGACCGATGAAGGTGACGTTAAGTCTACTTTTAAGACTAAATCGGGGAACACACCTCCCTCCAAGAAAGTATTCGACCTCACATAGTATTTCGAACGAAGAGTTGACAGAAATCCCAAGTTTGATGTAGGAAATTTTAAAATTAGGCTCCTTGTGATGTGGAAGGTTTAAAGCAACAAGTAAACACAGTAGGTACAGGGAGATCCAAAACGAGTCAGACTGCTCATATGGACAAGAGCAACCGGCGTTGGAAAACTTAGATTAATTGTTTGATGTGTCAATCACCTGCCAGATCCGGACGCATAAGTCGTAGATTCACTCGGGAACGTCCTAAAATCTATAGCACGAAAATACCCTGACTACATTGTAATACTAGAGATTGACATTAATTTTCATAGCAAGGACGCAGAGTACTCTATGGCGTAAGGATGGAAGGACAGTCTAGCGAAGTAATACTGAACTCATTAGCAAGTAGTTATTAACAACTAGTCATGTAGCCCACACACGATATATACAGTCACGGAAAAGAAATCGCAACCTCAAAAAATAATTAACATACATTAATGACACGTCAGGAAAAAAAGTCTAGGTAACACATTTAAGTGGTTAACATTGGACGATCACAGGGTAATATAAATGCGTGATAAGCCATTGCAGTCGGCCGGTGTGGCCGTGCGGTTCTAGGCGCTTCAGTCTGGAACCGCGTGACCGCTACGGTCGCAGGTTCGAATCCTGCCTCGGTCACGGATGTGTGTGATGTCCTTAGGTTAGTTGGGTTTAAGTAGTTCTAAGTTCTAGGGGACTGATGACCACAGATGTTAAGTCCCATAGTGCTCAGAGCCATTTGAACCATTTTTTGCCAAGGCATTGCAAATGTGAACTGTTGTTACATTAATAACCTGTGTAGCCGCCAGAATGTTGAATGCAAGCATGCAAAGGTGTATGCGTTGTACTATAAAGGTGCCGGATGTCAGTTTGTGGGATGGAGTTACATGCTGTTGCACTTCGTCCGTCAATACAGGAACTATTAATCCAGTTTGTGGACGACATTGGAGTTATCGTCCGATGATATCCCATAGCTGTTCGATTGGAGACGGGTCTGGTAATCGAGCAGGCCAAGGCAACATGTCGAATCCCTGTAGAGCATGTTGGGTTACAATGGCGGTATGTAGGTGAGCGTTATCCTATTGGAAAATACACACAGAAATATTTTTCATGAATGACAACCGGTGGAATCACCAGATTTGCGTACAAATTTGCAATCAGGGTGCGTGGGAGAACGAGAGTGGTCCTGCTGTCATACGAAATCACAGCCAAGACGATAACTCCAGGGCCGGCCGCGGTGGTCTAGCGGTTCTAGGCGCGCAGTCCGGAACCGCGCGACTGCTACGGTCGCAGGTTCGAATCCTGCCTCGGTCATGGATGTGTGTGATGTCCTTAGGTTAGTTAGGTTTAAGTAGTTCTAAGTTCTAGGGGACTGATGACCTCAGAAGTTAGGTCGCATAGTGCTCAGAGCCATTTTAACCATTTTTTTGGTAACTCCAGGTCTAGGTCCAGTGTGTTTAGCACGCAGACATGTTGGGTACAGGTCCTCAATTGGCCTCCTCCTATCCAAAATACGGCCATCACTAGCACCGAGGCAGAACCAGCATTCATTAGAAAACACAAGACATTCACCTTGCCCCCAAATGAACTCGCGCTTGAAACCACTTAAGTCGCAAATGGTGGTGGTTTGGAGTCAGTGGAATGCACGATACAGGGCGTCTGGCTAGGAACTGTCCTTACAGTAACCAATTTGAAACAGTGGGTTTGGTCACTGTGGTGCCAACTGCTGCTAAAATTGCTGCTGTAGACGCAGTACGATGCGACAGAGCCATACACCAAACACGACTGTCTTCCCTCTCGGTAGCGCCACTTGGCCGTCTGAAGCCCAGCCTTCTTGTGACCGTACATTCTCGTGACCACCGCTGCCAGCAATCATGTATAGTGGCTGCGTTCCTGCCAAGTCTTTCTGCAGTATCGCAGAACATCCAGTTTCTCGTTCAAACTCGGTGAGGTGCTGATAGTGTCTTTGTTGTTTTAAACGCATTCTTGACTAACATCAACTCACCATAAAACTTTGAACATAGCTGACCGTGTCAGAATTATATTAGAACAAATAAGCCCTCGGTCACAAATATTAAGTCAAAATTGACCAGGTTTCGACGCTACTATGAGCGTCGTCTTCAGAGTTAGACTAACTGTTCTAAAACATATTAGGTTTTTTTTTCTTTATTGTTATTTTAAACACCTCGTACAAAGGTGGGCTGTCAGCAGCATAGTACGCTGCTCTTCAGCATCGAGTGGTACAATATAAGACATAAGGGGGGTACAGATGATACAATACAAATGGCGGGCACAAAACTGTAGACACAGAAAAACAATATACACGAAGCAACATATTAGGTATATAATACATTAATAAAATCAAAGTTTGTACTGACTAGAAAAATATGCAGTACTTACAAGTCACATATTAAAGAAGATCTAAGCCGGAAAGGCGACGTCATGAATAGTTGTAAGTAAGATGGCGAGCCGCTAAGGGCTGTTCGTACTTTAGTGAACCCGTTGTTGCAACAAGACTGAGGTGCCCACGTTAGAAAGTGTGGGCAAGTAAACATGGTGTTGCTACGAGCGCCATCTAGTAGCCGCAGAAACAATTGGGCTACTGTACATTCAAAATTAGACACATGAAATTGTGATACAGCTGATTCAGGCATAACGTAAGCACTAATGATAATAGGATGAAGTTACATATTTATCTGCTTTAAACAGAGATACATTTTGTAACGTAAAAAAACCGTTAGTTATGACATACAAGAAAACAGAAAAGACGTAACAGGAAAACAACATATCGGTAAACTGCATGAGGAAATCTGAATCAAAGATTAAGCAATGGCTTTATACAGTCGAATGAGTTTTTATTTCGCAGCTGCAGCTGTTCGTTGAGAATGAGGCCATCATGACGAGAGAGATGTTTGAAAATCTCCAATTCCTCTAAAACATCTAACCTACGCCCCTTCTTTTCGGTATGCAGAATATTGTTATCGCCTATGGCTTTAGGCACGTGTCCAGTAATTAAGAGATGATCGGCAAGGGATGAATTTAGGGGACTGGTGCCGTTCTTTCTCAAAAGATGTTCTTTATATCTGATGGTGAAAGCACGCCCAGTTTGTCCTATATAATAGGAGGAGCAGGTATCGCAGATGATCTTATAAACGCCAGAACTTTCTGTAGGGGAGCGAATGGATTTCAAATTATGAATGAAGTTTCTATTTAGATTATTATTAGTAGAGAAGGCAACATTGCAGTTGTATTTGTTGCGAAGCATGGGCTGAATCTGATAGGAAATGGGTGCTATGAAAGGAATAGAAATACGTTTTTTTTTGGGGTTAATTTCAGTGCATGAGGTGTTGAGCGTGGTAGTTCTTGCAGTTTTCTTTTTTAGGATATATCCTAATCATACCAAGTAATCCGTATTCGTTAGCCATAACGTTTTACTCCAATACCAGGGTAAAACATAGGAAATTTCAGTAATTCTTCTTAAGGTCTACTTTTAAAAGAAGTGGTAGTTAACAGTGGTAAGACATATATAGCAACAAACATCACTGGGTAGTTTTTTACGGTGGGAATTGGAAAATAGCAGCAGATAACCAACTAAAACGCTTTCAAGAGTGAAATACCACCTGTAGAATGAAATTATGATCGTATCCACGCGTCCTGCACGATTACTGTTTTCCTTGGCCTATCACTTTTACCGTTGCTGTTCCTATTATTCAGAGAAGTTGGGGTTCTCTGACGATTTGCACGTGTCTCTGGGTAAATTATGGAATATTTTTACCATACTTCATGTCCTCGAATGTGAACATAAAATACTGTAGTTATTTATAAGTTACCTAAGTTTAACATGTTGCGTCATTTCACTAACTTCAGTGGTGGTCGCCGGCCGCGGTGGTCTAGCGGTTCTGGCGCTGCAGTCCGGAACCGCGGGACTGCTACGGTCGCAGGTTCGAATCCTGCCTCGGGCATGGGTGTGTGTGATGTCCTTAGGTTAGTTAGGTTTAAGTAGTTCTAAGTTCTAGGGGACTTCTGACCTAAGATGTTGAGTCCCATAGTGCTCAGAGCCATTTGAACCATTTTTTCAGTGGTGGTCAAACATAGTGAACTGTCACGTGTTTCTACTACGTATCTTACACTTTTGTGTTGTCACATCTTGGCTGGGTAATGATTAGTCTTACTTTCTCACACAGCTTCATTCTTACTTTCAACTTGTTTAAACTGTCTAATTGTTAGATGAGCTATTTCCCCCTTACAGTTATGGGCTGAGCAACAATACAGCTGACTTACAAGACTGGTATTAACAAGATTATTAAAAAATTTTCTCGCTAATGAGAAATTTCATCAAATTACTATTCAGACCAGATGCAGAGCGTTTCTGATGAAATTGAAATTCAAACAGAATTCCCGTACTTAAAAGGGATGTGGTAAAGTTACACTATCTTATTGAGATATATTATTTCGTTTACTTCCATGCTGTTTTGCTATCTAATGAAACGTTTCTCTCTTCTTTCTCCAATTTAAGATGCATTACGATGTTTGTGATTCTTCACGAAGGGCGTTCTCCGGCAGAAACTATTGTCAAAATTAGTTACGAACAGTGAGCCATGTGAAGTAGTGAATGCTTCGTGAGAATAAAAGTTCATCCCATAAGTGCACCTTGAGCCATCACGTTGTGTAATATGAGGCAGTAATATTGCAATGTACTTGGATGGTGACAACTGTGGGAAAGAATAGATTGTGCGTGGTAGGTGCCACGTGCTTTCAGTCATAACTTGACTCCGACCCTGACTCCAATAGTCAGTTCCCACGGATTTTGACCTAGGCTGTACTGGTATACTGCATTACATTAAAACAACTTTGTTTCTCTAATAGCCTCAGCTGATACAATGGCCATTCGAAATGTATGAATCCATCGCACGTGCACAGTAAATGCAGCCTTCTCACTAAGTCATTAACCTTCAGCTACACTACTCTGAGAAATTTCGAAACTGTGAATCTCAGTATCTTTCCTAATATGAGTCCTACTGAGCTCATAGATGCTATCAATTCCGCTAATAGTGGAAAAACACGCAGCGAAACAGCTATTAAATCGTTCAAGAATTTATCATACAGTTTTTGAGTCTCTGTCGCCCAGAATGTTGACATTTCGACCTGACTCCTCAGCACGCTACGGAATTTTTCGTGCTTCCGACAATGCTGAAAATCAGACATGTGCAGCGGAATTCAAAGTATCAGAAACAGGTAGATATATAAGAACTGTAATTTTCGAAAACAGAAAAGTTATTAGTAACTGTGTAGCCAATGGTTATTCACTTAAATGTTCTGTATGTGGTTTTTTAAGTGCAATTGTTTCGCGCGCACACAGCGCACAGTAGAATTAATTTGCTATTTAACGGTGTGCAAATGTTAAGCTTTAGGTTTTCAGTGTATTTTACAACTTTGATACGTTATTAATGGAAACTTCTCTCACTGTTATTGTGGAACTTCTTTCACTGTTATTGTGGTAGCTAAATACATGAACAACAATTACACTATCATAGCAAGGGACACTTTATGTTCGACGATTCTGACAGCATTTGCTGCATTTACGCACTTACAGTACAGCTTTCCAGTGTATTTCTACTTCCCCAATGAACAGACCTTTTAGGCCTGGAAGATATTCTGTCGCTATCGCTCCTTTACTAATATGAATTCCTTTTGACTCCGTCACGTCACACTATATTATTTCTAATGAATTTTTTTCCTACATAACATGGTTAACGACACACATCACACGAACAACGCAACCTTAGCCAAGTATATAACTGAAATGGATCAAATCCAAGAATTTTGTTAGAGACTCAGCAGTAATATACAGTTCAATTCCTCTCGGTGTCAGCTTTCGTTATTTTCCTAGAATATATGAGACACGCAAGGTGGTCCATATGACTCTATAACATCGTTTTGATATATAATTACCCAAAACGGTTATGTCCACTGTCCACCCAAAGATTGAATGTCTCCTGGTGACGTTGCGGACATGTGACGCAGTAAGGAAAGTATACAGGGTGTCTCAAACGAATGGGGAATCTTTCTAGCAACGCTATGGCCCACATATGTGGTAATCCACTGCCACAAACGACTTGAGCAGAGGGCAGACTGTTATGGTCTGGCACCTGGGAATGGAAATCTTGGAAATGGTGAAGCTGGTCGGCTCATAAGCTAGTGTCCTGAGCATCTATTGTAAGTGGTTGAAGGACGTTGAAACCACGGATAGGCGATAAGTCTTTGGACTTCCACGCCTCAACACGGAATGTGAATGTCGGAGACTTGTCCGCTCTGGGCAATCTATGGCAGATCTGACAGCAGGATACAACGCTGATGCAGGTACAAGCGTTTTGGAGCAAATCGTTCAGGGCACATTGCTGAACATACGGCTGGACAGTAGACGACCGCTATGTGTTCAAGTGTTGACCCAGCTATATCGTCAGTTACGACTGCAGTGGGCACGGAACCATGGAGACTGAACCGTGGATCAATGAAAACGTATCACCGTTTCGGATGAATCACATTACTTATCTTGGTTTCCTGGCCCGGATACGCCGTCATCCAGACGGACGGCTGCTCAGCCCAGTCATGCACTGCGCAAGCGCAATGGACACTAAATGGACACTAGGACGCTAGTCGATGCGGAGGGGGGGGGGGAGGGGAGAGGAAGGGAGGGCAATATTATGCTATGTGACGTATTCACCTGTGCTTCCAAGGGGCCCTTGTAAGTAACCGAAGACACTGTGATAGTTGAGGATCGTGTGAACATTATTACGGACCGCGCTCATCATGCTTCATGTCTCCCGCGATGGCGATGGCATCGTACAGCGGGATAACTGTCCGCATTACAGTCAGAGTTATGCTGCAGCGGTTTGATGAGCATAATAGTGAACTCGTGTTGATGTCACGGTCACCAAACTCTCCTGATCTGAAATCTGTGGAAGACCTCTGGGATGCAATCGGCGCCATCCCCGCGTCCACAAAACACCGACCGGTAATTTACTGAAATGGCATTACCTGTGCACAGATATATGGTGTCACATATCTCGAGAAACCTACCAAGGCCTTTTCGAATCCATGGCGCACAGAATCGTTATATTGTATTCCAAAGGTCGGCCAACGCGCTGTTAAGTAGTTAGTTATAATGTTTTGACTCATCAGAGCATACAACACACTGCAGCTCAAGAAAGGTTGTTGTTGTTGTTGTTGTGGTCTTCAGTCCGAAGACTGGTTTGATGCAGCTCTCCACTCTGTCCTATCTTGTGCGAGCCTCCTCATCTTTGAATAACTACTGCAACGTACATCTTTCTGAATCTCCTTAATGTATTCATCTCTTGAACTCCCTCTACAATTTTTACCACCCGCATTTCCCTCCAATACTAAATTGGTGATGCCGTGACGTCTCAGAAAGTGTCCTATCAATCGATCCCTTCTTTTGATCAAGTTGTGCCACAAATTCCTTGTCACCCCAAACCTATGCAGTGTCTCCTCATTAGATCGACCCAACTAATCTTCAGCATTCTTCTGTAGCACCACATTTCGAAAGCTTCTTTTCTCCTTTGAGCTAAACTCTTTATCGTCCATGTTTCACTTCCATACATGGCTACACTCCAGACAAATACCTTCAGAAAAGACTTTCTAATACTTAAATCTATATTCGATGTTAACAAACTTCTCTTCTTCAGAAATGCTTTTCTTGCCATTGCCTGTCTACATGTTATATCCTCTCTACTTCAGCCATCAGTTATTTTACTCATCTGCTACTTTAAGTGTCTCGTTTATTAGTCTAATACTGTCAACCTCACCTAATTCAATTCGACTACATTAAATTATCATTGTTTTGCTTTTGTTGACGCTCGTCGTATATCCTCCTTTCAAGACACTGTCCATTCCGTTTAACTGCTCGCCCAAGCCCTTTGCTGTCTGTCAGAATTACAATGTCATCGGCAAACCTCAAGGTTTTTATTACTTCTTCCTGAACTGTAATTCCTACTCCAAAACTTTCTTTCGTTTCCTTTATTGCTTGTTCAATGTATGTATTGCATAACATCGAGGATACACTACAACCCTGTCTCTCACTCATTTCTCAATCACTGCTTTCCTTTATCACCCTCGACTGTTATAACAGGTTTCTGTACAAATTGTAAATAGCGTTTCGCTCCCTGTATTTTACCCCAGCTACCTTCAAAATTTCAAAGAGAGTATTCTAGTCGACATTGACAAAAACTTTCTCTAAGTCCACAAATACTATACATATAGGTTTGCCTTTCCTTAAGGTATCTTCTAAGATATTTCGAAGGGTCAGTATTGCCTAGTATGTTTCTTCATTTCTCCGGAAACCAACTGATCTTCCCCGATGTCGGAATCTGTCAGTTTTTCCGTTCTTCTGTAAAGAGTTCGTTGGTATTTTGCAACAATGAATTCTTAAAGTGATTGTTCGGTTATTTTGACACCCGTCAGCAACAGCTTTCTTTGGAATTGGAATTACTACATCCTTCTTGAAGTATTAGGGTATTTCGCCTGTGTCACATCTTGCACACGAGATGAAAGAGTTTTGTCATGGCTGGCTCTACCAAGGCTATCAGTAGTTCTGATGGAATATCGTCCACTCCCAGGCCCTTGTTTTGACTCAAATATTTCAGAGCTTTGCTAATTTTTTCTCGCAGTATCATATCTCCCATCTCATCTTCATCTACGCCCACTTCCCTTTCTATAATATTAAAAATGGCTCTGAGCACTATGGGACTCAACTGCTGAGGTCATTAGTCCCCTAGAACTTATAACTAGTTAAACCTAACTAACCTAAGGACATCACAAACATCCATGCCCGAGGCAGGATTCGAACCTGCGACCGTAGCGGTCTTGCGGGTCCAGACTGCAGCGCCTTTAACCGCACGGCCACTTCGGCCGGCCTATAATATTACATTAAAGTTCATCTCCCTTGCCAGACCCTCTGTATACTCCTTCCACCTTCCAGCTTTCCCTTATTTTCTTAGGACTGGATTACAATCTGAGCTCTTGACATTAATACAGCTGCTTCTCTTATACCCAAATGCCTCTTTAGTTTTCCAGTAGGCTTCTAAAACCTTGCATTTGGCCCCCTGCCATTCCTGCTTAACGATTTTTCACTTCCTGTCAATCTCATTTTTAACCGTTTGTGTTCCATTTTGTCTGCTTCATTCGCCGAATTCCTAAATTTTCTCCTTTCACCAGTTAAATTCAATATTCATGTTATCTAAGCGATCCTACTAGGCCTTGTCTTTTTACCTATTTGATCCTGTGCTGCCTTCACTGTTTCATCTCTTAAAGCTACCTATTCGTCTTCAACTTATTCTTTTCCCCTGTTCTAGTCAATCGTTGTATAATGCTCCCTCTGAAGCTTTCAACAACCTCTGGTTCTTTAAACTTGTCCAAGTCCCATATCCTTGCTAATTTCCTACCTTTTTCCAGTCTCTTTAGTTTTAATCTAAAATTCATAACCAATAAATTGTGGTCAGTCCACATCAGCCCATGGACACATCTTAAAATTTAAAAAATGGTTCCTAAATCACTTTCTAACCAGTATATAATCAATCTGAAATCCGAAGAATGCCAGTTTTGTTTCTCCTGATGACGTCCTCTTGAGAAGTCCCCACCCGGAATTCCGAATGGGGGGACTATTTTACCTCTGGAATATTTTATCCAAGAGGATGCCATCATCATTTAATCGTACAGCAGAGCTGCATGTCCTCGGGAAAAATTGCGGGTGTAGTTTCTGTTATATCCTAGCCAGTAATGCCAACCGAGCCCGCTGCCAAATAGGTTGGCAGCATCAAAGTCCGGACGCCGTCCGCATAAGCAGCGCCAGCGATACAGGAAATCGCCGCTAGTCTGCGCGCGCCACCGCTGGCTTCTGGCTTCTTAAGCGCTGGAGTCGCGAGCGCTAGGACAGTTCTGGATTCGCCGCTCAGTTGTATACTCGCCACCGAATTGTGTACCTGCTAGTCAGTTGTGTGTTCATCGCAGCAGAGTTGTTGTTTGTCGTCAGCCGACGCTGACCAAGCCGCTCCGACTCGAACTAGACAGATTTCTGTAGACCATGTTCACCACTGTGTTCTGTATCGTCGTTAATAAAGATAAGTACCGACTTTCATTTAATCCGAGTGTTTGGGTTTTCATCTTTCTGTTCACTGTTCCAGCGGACCGGTCGGCCCGCTATTAAAAGTGTGGCGGTGACTTCGTAGGCCGTTTCTACAGCGAAGTGTTGTCGCTACGAAGGCCGTCACAAAACTGGCGACGAGGACTTCCGAACTCGTGTGCAGGGCTGGTTCAACTTGTTTCTTGAGATAGAATTTTGGGGGCTGGTTTAATTTGTGTTCACTATGTCTGCCGAATTACAACAGTTGATCTTGTTACAGAGTCAGCAAATACAAAGTCTGGTGGAAGCAATCGCCAAACAAGCGGCTAATCCACCACCACACACGGAACAAGCACAGGCAGCACCGCCTTTTCGTGCTTTTGAGGCATCACGAGAAGAATGGCAAGAATATTTCGCGCAGTTGCAGGCGCACATGTCAGTCTACAAAATCACAGGTAATGAGCGGCAGCTTTATTTAATTTCCACTGCAGGCGTGGAAGTCTATAGACTACTTTGTAAGTTGTTCCCGGAATCCAAGCCAGAAGCTTTAGACTATGACGTTGTTGTTAACAAGCTTGCTGAGTATTTCGAGTCGCGAGTTCATGTGGCAGCGGCCAGATTCAAGTTCTTCAGATTAAAGAAACTGCCACATCAATCTAATAAACAGTGGTTAACAGATTTACGAGGCCTCACCCGTCAGTGCCGATTTAATTGTGTGTGTGGAGCTTCCTACAGTGATGTTATGTTACGAGACGCTATTACTCAAAACATTGCAGATTCTCGTATTCGTGCTGCTATCTTAAAGTTGCCTGACCCGTCATTAGAGACTGTGATGAACATTATTGAAGCCCAAGATACTTTTGACTATGCTGAGTGTGAGTTAGATCAGCCATGTATTTCTCAAATTGCCTGTGCTAAGCAAGTTATGTCACGCCCGCGGCCCCACCGGCAGAGTCAGACTGTAAACACTAGCCGGCCGCGTCATGTTAAACACATTCGTCAGCCGCGTGTGCAAAATGATAGAGTTAAGTCTTGCCCTAAGTGTGTTCTTGCTCATCCTCGTGAACGTTGCCCGTTAAGAAACGCGGTTTGTCACTTTTGTCAAAGGAAAGGACACATCCAGACTGTTTGTTTGCGTCAACGCAAGAACAATTCTAGTGCTGCCCAGCCCATGGATATTCATGTTCTTCAAAGCCAGCCCGCCCAGAAGGTCGCGTTTAAAGACTCTTCCACGGTTCGTGTGGGTAATAAACTTGTTCGTAATAAGCCACCCACCCAGCCCTCTGCTATGCGACCCGAGCGTACTTCAAATGCTGTAAACAGTAATGTACAGACTGCAAGTGAAGCGGGAGTTGTTGTTCCACCCGCCCAACCCACGAGTGGTCGTAAGCAGCGAACACGCGCTAAACGCGCTGATTTTGTGTCTTCCGCCTCCGCTGCACCGATCCAGAGACAGTGTAATAAACTATTTGTGAAGCTACGCATCCAGGATAAGACCTTCAATTTTCAATTAGACACTGGTGCGTCTGTGACTCTCATAAATAGTGCTACGTATGCGGCTATCGGCCGCCCTAAACTTTCAGCGGCAAAACATTCTTTGGCTACTTATAGTGGAGAACACATTCCTGTGTTAGGTGTATGTAGCGTGCCAGCCACATTCCGGGGCAACACAAAAACAGTTTCATTCACAGTGCTCCGCGCTACAGACAGTGTAAACATTTTCGGATTAGACTGTTTTGACTTGTTTGGCCTGTCTATCCAAGACCATGTGTTGCAACTTAATTCTGTTGTTGTTCCTCAAGACAGCATAACCGATTTGTGTAAACGATACAGTGCCATATTTAAAGACGAACTCGGTTGTGCTGCGAACTTTGCCGCTCATATTACGTTAAAAGATAATGCTCAGCCTCGATTTTTTCGTGCTCGTCCAGTGCCTCACGCCCTCCGGGCACCTGTAGAAGATGAACTTCGTCGTTGGCAAAACGACGGTGTTATCCAACCCGTTTCAGCGAGCCAGTGGGCTTCTCTCTTAGTTATTATAAAGAAACCGTCTGGCAAGTTACGTTTGTGTGCTGATTTTAAGTCGACAGTTAATCCTCAGACTGTCGTTGATTCTTTTCCTTTGCCTAGACCGGACGAGCTGATGGATAAGTTAGGGGAAGCTCGTTTCTTTTCCAAAATTGATCTCCGTGAAGCATATTTGCAATTGCCCCTCGACGAGCAATCACAACAGTATTTTGTCATAAACACGTCGTTGGGGTTGTTCCGTTTTCTGCGTTTGCCTTTTGGTTGTGCGTCAGCTCCAGCTGTTTTTCAGCGTTTTTTGTCACAACTTCTGGCTAATGTGCCATCGTGTTGCAACTATTTAGACGATATTGTTGTGTCCGGTCGGACGCCTGCTGAACATTTCCGTAATTTGGAGTGTTTGTTTACAGTGTTGTCTCAGGCAGGCCTACGTTGCAACATCGATAAATGTTCATTTTTCCTTACGGAGATGGAGTATCTGGGACATGTTATTAATGCTCAAGGCATTCATCCCTCCCAGTCACATTTAGCAGCTATTCGTGATTTGCCCGCCCCTCGCAATCTGCATGAATTGCAAGCAGTTCTTGGCAAATTGACATATTATATTAGGTTTATACCTAATGCATCACAGATTGCTGCACCGTTGCATCGTCTCCGCCGTAAGAATGTTCCGTTTGTGTGGTCAGCTGATTGCCAATTAGCCTTTCAGCAGCTAAAAGAGGCTTTATTGAATGATCGTTGTCTGGTCCATTACGACCCTAACAAGCCTCTGGTGTTAGCTTGTGATGCTTCTTCTTTCGGTCTCGGTGCTGTGTTGTCTCACCGAGTCGGTAACACCGAACGTCCTATTGCGTTCGCATCTAAATTGTTAAACAAAGCTCAGTGTAATTATAGCCAATTGGACAAGGAAGCGTTGGCTATTGTGTTCGGTGTCACAAAATTCCATCACTACCTGTATGGTAGACCATTCTATTTAGTAACAGATCACAAGCCCCTGACGTCACTGTTTCATCCGTCTAAACCAGTTCCTCAGCGGACAGCTCAGAGACTACAACGTTGGGCTCTTTTGTTATCACAATACCAGTATGAGATACTATATCGCCCTACAGCTCAGCATGCAAACGCTGACGCGCTTTCTCGATTGCCGATTGCTGCGGATGAGGTCTTCGATTCCTCTGACGACTCTTGCCATCAGATTGACGCCGATGAGCATCAATCCCTCCGGGATTTTCCGATTGATTATCGTCAGGTGGCACGTGAGACAGCTACGGATCCCCATCTGAGTTTACTATTACGTTTTGTTCAACGTGGTTGGCCGTCCAAGGCAAAGGACATATCGGATCCGCAACGTCATCTGTTGTCTGTTTCGCACGGAGTTTTGCTGTTACGCACCGAGAATGACCAGCTTCGTGTAGTGGTTCCCCAAGTGCTCCAATCCAAGGTCCTCGACTTGTTGCATCAAGGTCATTGGGGAGTGGTCCGCACCAAGCAGCTTGCCCGCCGTCATTGTACATGGATCGTTATTGATAAGCAGATTACGCAGATGTCTACAGATTGTTCGACGTGTGCCGAACACCAAGCTGCTCCGCCTCAACGCTATTTTGAGTGGGCACGCCCTGCCGGTCCCTGGCAGCGAGTACATATTGATTTCGCTGGCCCATATTGGCATTCTCGTTGGCTCATCGTGATAGATGCATTTAGTAATTTTCCGTTTGTTGTGCCCATGCAGTCTACAACGTCTGCACAAACTATACAGGCGTTGACTTCAATTTTTTGTATTGAGGGTCTTCCAGAAGTTTTAGTGTCTGACAATGGTCCACAATTTACCTCTGCTGAATTTGAAGGTTTTTGTTCTGCCAATGGCATTCGCCATGTTCTTACTCCGCCGTTCCACCCTCAATTGAATGGTGCAGCGGAACGTTTTGTACGCACATTCAAGGATCATATGGACCGCCTTCGTGCTACGCACTCTCGTCAGCAGGCCCTCATCACGTTCCTGTCGTCGTACTGGACCACGCCACGCGACGGCCCTTCGCCTGCGGAGCTTCTCCACGGCTGTCGTCATCGCACCCTACTACGGTTGTTGCACCCCCCCGGATCGACCCGCCGCTTCTGAGCATCGCACGCGTTTTCAGCGCAACGACGCCGTTTTTTTCAGAGTTTATCACGGTCGCCGTCGTTGGGAACGTGGTACCGTGATAAGTGTCCAGGGTCGCGGTTTTTATACTGTTCAAGGTGCTACTGGGGTGCACAGGAGGCATCAGAACCAGTTGCGCCGCGCTGGCCGCCCGGATTCTGCCGCTCGTTCTTTGTCCACAGATTTGGTCCGCGGCGGGTTCCAGCCGCGCCTTCCGACTTCGCTGCCGCCCCCAGGGCAGCAGCAGCAGCCGTCGCCGCTACCACGCTGACAGCCCGTCCCGTTGATGCCTCCCGCGCAGCTTCATACGGGAGCGCCCCGGGTGGTCGCTCCGGCGCCTGCGGTCCCTCTTCAGTCGCCACCGCCTTCGGAGCTGATGGACGTCGACCCCTCAGCCGGGCCGCCTTCCCAAGCGGTGGCTTTGCAGCCTGTACTGCAGCCGCTTTCCTTGGGCACCCCCAAGGAGTCTGACACCGCATCGCCTTGTCCGGCGCCCACTCAGCAGCCGTCGACGCAGCGTCAGGAGACGCTGCCTCTCTTCGTGGGTCCCGACGCCCCGTCGCGTCCAGTACCAGAAGCTGCGCCCGTGGTCACAGGCGTGCACCCTGACCTCGGTTTTCAGTCGGTGTTTCCCGAGGCCCCGCGCAGCCAATGCTGGGGTGCGGACCGGGGACTGCCACCGACAACAGTCTCCGCCCCGGTCTCTTCTGCTACATCTGCGGCCAGACCCCTCCCCCGCCGTCGACGCTCGCCACGTCATTATTCAACGACGGTGCGGCGATTTGGGGGGGAGGAGTGTTATATCCTAGCCAGTAATGCCAACCGAGCCCGCTGCCAAATAGGTTGGCAGCATCAAAGTCCGGACGCCGTCCGCATAAGCAGCGCCAGCGATACAGGAAATCGCCGCTAGTCTGCGCGCGCCACCGCTGGCTTCTGGCTTCTTAAGCGCTGGAGTCGCGAGCGCTAGGACAGTTCTGGATTCGCCGCTCAGTTGTATACTCGCCACCGAATTGTGTACCTGCTAGTCAGTTGTGTGTTCATCGCAGCAGAGTTGTTGTTTGTCGTCAGCCGACGCTGACCAAGCCGCTCCGACTCGAACTAGACAGATTTCTGTAGACCATGTTCACCACTGTGTTCTGTATCGTCGTTAATAAAGATAAGTACCGACTTTCATTTAATCCGAGTGTTTGGGTTTTCATCTTTCTGTTCACTGTTCCAGCGGACCGGTCGGCCCGCTATTAAAAGTGTGGCGGTGACTTCGTAGGCCGTTTCTACAGCGAAGTGTTGTCGCTACGAAGGCCGTCACAAAAGTTTCCCCTTGCTTTCCGGCGTTTAGAGTACCAGCACAGCAAGGCTGTTTTGTTTGATATTACAAAGTCGGATCAATCACTGAGACTGTTGCCCCCGCAACTACTGAAAAGGCTGCTGCCCCTCTTCAGGAACAACACATTGTCTGGCCTTTCAACAGATACCCCTCCGTTGTGGTTGCAGCTACGGTAAAACTATCTGTATCACTGAGGCACGCAAGCCACACCACCGACGGCAAGCTCCATGGTTCATGGGGATGGCAAAAATGGTTATCATGTCGATTTAACATTTGCCACGAGAAGCAAGTGATTGCATATATCATTTGAACCCCCCTTATGCTAGCAGTGATCACTTCTGTGACACCTAGGTGAAGATACGATGTAAAAATTAATGTTAATCGATTAATATATGATTAAATGTATGGATTTCAGAGTTATAGTTACATTCAAATTATTGGAAACGATAAGTATGCCAACTTCAGGAATGAAATACAGAACCAAAGTAATAATTTTTATTTTGTATGGTACATTTGTTTCAGCCACAGCTACATTTTGCTATGATTAACAGTTTTAAAACACCACAATCTCTAATCTATTAGTTTTACAACATTTTAGAACATTAATCCTTCTAATAAATGGATTATGTTTAATACAATAAATTATTGGTGATGTTAATTGATGATGGCTTGGTATATAGATCCAGAGTGCAAATTTTAAAGATGTTTTCTGCTACTTACAAACACGATTTACAGAAACAAGCTACATAGAAGGGACACATTACGGAAACCCTCAGCAAGACATTATCAAGAATCAGTGCAGCACACTTCTCAGCATCCAATGGGAGTCAAATACCTTCTCACATATTTGTCGCAAGTTTGAAGAAATGGTCAGACGAAAAATTTGTGTGTAAATATTAAAGCTATTTGGCTAGACGCTATTACCGAAAAGTAACCCAACTCTTATTAGGGAACAGGAAACTAAACTGAACCTTCAACTTTATGCAAAATGTGTGGTGTTGAAACGAATACAGTACATATATATTTATGCAAGAACACGATTACCGTTTGGAAGTGGATGAGAAAAAAAAAAACTCTCCATCTCATGTGCGACAATAATTATGAAGAACACCGACCAAGTTCTGTGGCCAGATTGGAAATTTTTCCCAGATGCTGAACAACGTCATTGCCTGGCTTGTCGGTCATTAGACACTTCTCACTAACCTCAGGGGTTCCGAAATCCAAAATTTATCGAATTTTTGTCATTGTAACATTGGACATTCGAACCTCACCTAGCAGCCAGATATGGATTGTTATTGCACAACCATCTCTATTTGGCACTTAAGGCAGAGTAAGAACTCAAAATGATTAAGAGTTCACATTCAATCGAGCAACACTGTCACCTGGTGGAACAAGACCGTTGGGAAAATCATGTGAAATAACAAACAAAAAAAAAAGAACTTAAAATGCAGACTGTTTTGTGACTATATGTCAGAATACACTACTGGCCATTAAAATTGCTACACCAGGATGATGACGCGCTACAAACGCGAAATATATCCGATAGGAAGAAGATGCTGTTATATGCAAATGATTAGCTTTTCGGAGCATTCACACAAGGTTGGCGCCGGTGGCGACACCTACAACGTGCTGACACGAGGAAAGTTTCCAACCGATTTCTCATACACAAACAGCAGTTGAGCGGCGTTGCCTGGTGAAACGTTGTTGTGATGCCTCGTTTAAGGAGGAGAAATGTTTACCATCACGTTTTTGACTTTGATAAAGGTCGGATTGTAGCCTATCGCGATTGCGGTTTATCGTATCGCGACATTGCTGCTCGCGTTGGTCGAGATCCAATGACTGTTAGCAGAATATGGAATCGGTGGGATCAGGAGGGTAATATGGAACGCCTTGCTGGATCCCAACGGCCTCGTATCACTAGCAGTCGAGATGACAGGCAACTTATCCGCATGGCTGTAACGGATCGTGCAGCCACGTCGCGATCACTGAGTCAACAGATGGAGACGTTTGCAAGACAACAACCATCTGCACGAACAGTTCGACGACGTTTGCAGCAGCATGGACTATCAGCTCGAAGACCATGGCTGCGGTTACCCTTGACGCTGCATCACAGACAGGAGCGCCTGCGAAGGTGTACTCAACGACGAACCTGGGTGCACGAATGGCAAAACGTCATTTTTTCAGATGAATCCGGGTTCTGTTTATAGCATCATGATGGTCGCATCCGTGTTTTGCGGAGAACGCACATTGGAAGCGTGTATTTTTCTTCGCCATACTGGCGTATCACCCGACGTGATGTTATGGGGTGCCGTTGGTTACATGTCTCGGACACCTCTTGTTCGCATTGACGGCACTTTGAACAGTGGACGTTACATTTCAGATGTGTTACTACCCGTGGCTCTACCCTTCATTCGATCCCCGCGAAACCCTACATTTCAGCAGGATAATGCACGAACGCATGTTGCAGGTCCTGTACGGGCCTTTCTGGATACAGAAAATCTTCGACTGCTGCCCTGGCCAGCACATTCTCCAGATCTCTCACCAACTGAAAACGTCTGGTTAATGGTGGCCGAGCAACTGGCTTGTCACAATACGCCACTTACTACTCTTGATGAACTGTGGTATCGTGTTGAAGCTGAATGGGCAGCTGTACCTGTACACGCCATCCAAGCTCTGTTTGACTCAATGCCCAGGCGTATCAAGGCCGTTATTACGGCCAGAAGTGGTTGTTCTGGGTACTGATTTCTCAGGATCTATGCACCCAAATAGCGTGAAAATGTAATCATATGTCAGTTCTATTATAATATATTTGTCCAATGAATACCCGTTTATTATCTGAATTGCTTCTTGGTGTAGCAATTTTAATGGCCAGTAGTGTACATTAGAGACAAAAGTATCGTGTGGTGTAACATTGATATGTGATGTGCTCGTATTTCGTGTCTACTTTTACTATGGATACATTTTTGTCAGAAAAAAAAGTGGCTTAGTGGTAAGACGTGGTAGGTACCCAGAGTATGTACGGGTGCAGATAACGATCTTACCTGAAGGTCACTGGAAAGATTAGGGGGTTAACAGGTTATTCGTCCGGTGTCAGGTTACCCACTTGGGGAACTTATATTCAAGGTCAACCACCACTCCTCTCCTCCCACTGAACCACTGGGAATTGATAAAGGTCGTCCAGGGAACTTCCAACACCCACCCTTCCTTCTTCCCTCCATTACCCTCTGGATCAATGAGGATCAAAAATCCACTCCCGATCTTCATCTTTCATAACCGGAATACTTGAGTGGATGAGGTTCACTCTGGAGCTGGTCACCATGGGGAGAGTGTGCAGGCTGTGTCTGTTAATAACAAATTACGTAAAGGCATGTCATTTGAGTCTTAATCTATGGCTATTTGTAACAATAATTTAATATTACGTCGTTCAAGGCGCTTGCAGAGACCATACCCAGGATGATTGCTCTCGCTCTTCCCAGTATTACGTATTTTCACCCATTTTTCTACTTTTTTAGTATTTTCCACAATTTTACATGTTTTGCACATTTTTTGTATTTTATCCAATTACGTGAGCTCCATCTCACTGTCACTCGAGCTATATTTGTTAATAACAATTTAATTTTACGTCATTCGAGGTACCAGAGAGTAGATCAAGACAGATGTGTAAGAACTCACATTCTTACCCAATTTTACGTACTTTTAACCCATGTTCGTATTTTTGTTATTTTTCACAATTTTACCTATTATTCCACATTTTTCGTTTTTTATCCAATTAAGAGTGCTCCATCGAGGCACCACACTTGCTAGGTTGTAGGCTTCAAATCGGCCACGGTCCGTCAGTACACATCGGAACCGTGAGTCGCCACTGTCGACGCTAGCAGACCGAGCGCCGCCACTCGGCTAGTCTTACGAGACAAGCTAGCGCACTGCCCAGTTCTACAGCCGACTTTAATAGGAATGGTTCACTCGTTATAGCTTCAGAGATCTCATGTGCAGAGACGCTAGTTAGTATAGCCTTCAGCTAAGTCAGTAGCACCGACATAGCCAGGCGCCACGCACAGTTTATGCATTGACAATTGCTCTATATGCGTGAATCAATCACAATTGTAAAGAAGTATTCGCATTTCAGTCTATAACTACACTTGTAAATATTATTGTACAAAGTCAAGATCGACGTTCACCGTTGATGCTGAATTAAAGCTAAGTATTCAATTGTATTCTTGTCTACTACTTTCTAATCACTTAAAGATGTTCCAGATACATCCCGTCAAATATAGTTCATTATCCTCAAGTCAGCCTACGTGATAAACGCGTGCAATTAATGGCCACACCTCGTGATAGGACTAAGAGTAAAATTGCGTGACTCAGCCAGGTCACCCTTTTTCCATGAGGCCCATAGTTCCGCCTCATACATAACAATTTTACTGATTTTCAACCAAAGATTCAGTATGTGTAGGATATACTAGAAAGTGATAAACACCTAGTAAGTCACCATTGATAGACTGTGTAACGCCATTACAAAATTCTGATACTTCCAACCAAAGACACAATGTGTGCTGCACGACGCTACAAAATATGTATCTAGAAAGCATTGTTACTGAATTTGATTCTGTAGTTATTAGATGTTATGCTATATGGTAGTCTATTCATGCATGTAGGTGAATTGTGTGCGTCCATCACTTCGATGAGGCTAGTCTGGTGGGACCACCTAACAGCTCAGTATATAAACACTTGCAAAGCCATCTCTAAGTGTTAGGTTGTGTTAAAAAGAGCTCGTTCTTATATTCATAGAGTTAATGACGTTACAGCAAAGTTCTGATAATTCCAGCCAAAGATATAAGAAGCAGCACAGAGCTACAAAATATCTGCACCTAGAGAGGTGATCAATATCTCAATCCCACAAGAAGCCTGCGGGATAGAGTACATGGGTGGAAGGCCTCTCGCTTGATTCAACAGTAGTATCTTTTGCGCCAGCAACCAGATCGGAGAAGATAACACGTAAAATAATGCATCTTTCTCGGCCATTGATGGGTTGGAGCCAGTGTTCCCTGCTATACTTCAACATGTGGAATAAAGTTGTCAACACAGCACCAACCCAGTAAGTTGCACTATTTTACGTGAATCTTCTCCGATCTGGTTGCTGGCGCAAAAGACACTGCTTCTGCATTAAGCGACAGGCCTTTCACCCATGGCAATAACGGCTGACAGATTCCAGCATGTCGATGGAAATATCAAACACTTCTACAAAGACAATTCTATATTACGAGGAACTCCCCATTTGCGTTCGCCGGATAAAGCAGGTCGAACATCCAAAGTGAGATGCCAGTAGCGTGTAGAACTCCTCGAGTGTCCGCAGTCGCCACCGAATCCATAGCCACGAACGAGAGCTCCACCGCAATTCATGGATGCGCGAATATGTTTTTCCATTCGCTTTGGTACTTAACAGTTGACAGTTGGAGGAACAAGCCTCTGGCTGCGCTGGTGCTTTGTATCACAGTGTAGTGTAAAAAATATATATATCAAGGCACACCCAGTGATGTAAGCAATCAGATCATACACACACTTTTACATTTATATATGAAATTTGGGAAAATTTGGAAAATTCGAAAAATATTCTAAAAAAGGAAAAATGTGGAACAATGGTAGAAATGGTAAAAAATTTCAGAAATTTTGTAAATCTGGATATGATATCTGTATTATTAGCCGAAATTTTTTGTGATATAAGTACTAGATTAAAGCGCCTGGAGATCTCTTGGATACTTTCCTAGAAAACACCATCTGCTCCCAAACTGACAGACAGAGATCTGCTGTAAGGTTGAGGAGATATCTACACATACTTAGAAATAAAAACAATCATTCTACAAATGGTGTAATTGGTAGAGATGGCTATACCGAGTAGACATGTTTTGATAGTGGAAAGACTGGACAATCTGGAGAGGGGAGAAGGAGGGACAGGGGACGGGGTCTTGGAGGGGGAGAGACATGGTGACACAAGACACTGTTATACTCCCACTAGTTCTGTGTGTTTGAGGAAGGGGTAATGTTATTTTATCCTGAATTCTCTGGTACTTTCCCCATAGTAAACACGAGTTACAAGTCATATGTGTTTTGGTTCTTAAAAATATTTGGGTGGAGAGTAAATCTATACATATCGATCGCATACCGATGTTACTGTAGATGAAATTACGAGACTTCTGCTGATAGAGGATAAAAAGTGCCTCTGTGAACAAAATGAATAGTAGATTCGATTATTCTCTCCACTCTCCAGCAGTATCAGTTTTGTAAAATTTACTGCTTTAGACACGTATCAAATTGAGTATTTTTGTGGAGAGTGAATGCTTGTAGGCGAGATATTCTGGCAAAGATGCAGTCAGCGCAGATACTGTCTCATATTACAGCTAAGACGTAGCAAATTACGTCTCGCACACAGCCGAATCGCCCAGGGTCATAGATAGCTCTATCTACCAGCCTACGACCTGCTGTCGCCATCCTCTGTTTAACATTTTTCAGGCATACATTATTATTATTATTATTATTATCTAAATATGCAATTACCCACTTGCTATAAAGTGACCTGGGTGTTTTTAAAATCAATTGCCTCCATTAGTACGCGTACAGAAAAAAATCACATCCACCTTACTCCTGGCCTTGGTGTATCCACGTCGCAGCACTCACATAAAAGAGAGTAGTTACATCCATACTTAGAAGATATAACCGAAAGGGATGCTGTCTTGAGTGTATGTTACTTGTTGTTGCTGGACCCATACTCCACCCCATGGTCTTATGGTATCCACATCACAGCGCACACACACACACACACACACACACACAAAATAGTAAAATTGGATTGGAAGTCCATTCACGTTTAGAAGGCATGAACAGAAGACTGGCAGTGTTGTCATCATGACCTTTACCCAAAGGTATTTGGTACTAGAACGAATAATCATCATTAGTAGAAAGCATGGTGGTCATTCTGAGCATATTGACATGCTAGGATGCGTTCCGTTGTATGACATTCACTTTTACCAATACTAAGGCAGTCTGACATGGAGTGTAAACCAACATCTTCCAGAGAATGTTGACTTGAGTGGACGTACATACATTTCATTTCAGCAGGGCCGATAATTCGGCATAGACCTATGTTCTGCATGTCTACAATTTTAATTATTTAACCTGGAAATTATTATGCAAATCCGTGATTTTCTTGTTTTTGTATAAAATACTGTATTCTGAGACGTTTACTACTACTACTATAGAGGGTATATAATCATAAGACTAACAATCTAAGTCTAGTTTATGCATATTATTTTATCAAAATAAAAGTTTTAGTTCTACTTAAAACGATATCAATGCCATCGATACATTATGACAACCCTCTATGATACGGTAGCCTTATTACATTCTTCCATATGGTTGTCGGGCTTGGGACCAACAACTCGCAATTTATTGTAGACCTCGGAGCAAACACTTTAATAGATGTACAGCGCTAAGTATGCGTCTTTGGTGTGCAGTGTAGCGCTACACATATTGCTTGTCGTTGCTGGATTCCACGCCCTACCCCAAGACCTTGGGTATCCACATTGCAGCACACACAGAATAGTGTAATCGGTTATTTAGAAAGTATGACCAAAAGCTCAAGAGACTGTGTTGTCATCATGACATTTACTCGAAGGCTTTTGCTACAGGTATGAATAATCATCAGTAAAAAGAAGAAAAAAACATTTGCTGTTGCTGGTCATATTGCTACGCTAGGATGCATTCCAGTGTTCGTCCTATGCATTTGCGATTACTAAGACTCAGTGATGTGGGGTCTAAACCAGCATCTTGCAGAGAATTAAAGTAAATACTTCTGACTTGTGTGGATGTACATACATTGAAGTTAATCAGGACCAATAACTGGTTACAGAGCTATATTCTATATGTCTTATAATTTCAGTTACTTAACCTGGAAATCGCTTATAGGAGCTACTAAATAGAGGCTGACAGTTCTAATGTAGGCTATCCCTTGGGGGGATGACTGCCTATTCGTTGTATGAAAATCAGTGTGGAATACAGTACCTTCCCAGGGGCTTCCTTTTACTATTGTTAAAAAGTATGGAAAATTCTAGTGACAGTAATATGAGAATGCAAAGAACTACTCTACATCTCTAGAGGGCCTGAGATATAGAACAAATATTATCTTCCTGATATGTAAAGGAGGTAATGTGTGTCAAGCAGACTTAGACTATTACCTATTATAGTTTTGTATATGTACTCCTAAGACAGTTCAGCTATTTTGTCTACTTGGACGTCATCCTAGCTTGTTAAGCATGTGTTCATGACTTCTTTTCTGGTTATGACCCCTAAAATTAATATACACAACAGGTATGGGAAGGGGAGGTTGGCAAAACTTATAGGTGACAGCATAGGTGGGGGTGGTGGGATCACTCATGGGAAAATTCCGGTAGTTGTGGGTGTTAGAGCTGTACCTTTTTTAGATTGAAGTCAGCTGATAGGTATTCCTGCTTAAGGGAAGTCTCTCTAACAAAGAAACCACTTTCTACAAAGCTTGGGTATCCGATTAATGAGGGAATTAGTATATTTCATCAAAATATACAAGGTATTAGAGATAAAGTTAGTGAACTGCTTATAGATGTTGACTCTGAAATTATTGGTATATCTGAACACTTCTTAAATAAGGAGATAATTCAAAGGCTTCCTTTACCAGGATACAGGTTGGCTGGCAGCTTTTCTAGGAGCTCTTTGCGGTGTGGGGGAGTAGCCATGTATGTGAAAAACGGTATCCCATTTGAGTCAATTGATGTTTCAAAGTACTGCACTGAAAAGGTGTTTGAATGTTGTGCAGGTGTGGTTAAATTTAGTGGAGCTAAACTTCTTACTGTTGTTATTTATAGATCCCCAGACTCCGATTTCACAACATTTTTGCTAAAGCTAGAGGAGGTTCTTGGTTCACTTTATAGGAAATACAAAAAGTTAGTTATATGTGGTGACTTCAATATTAATTGTATAAGTGATTGTGCAAGGAAAAGGATGCTGGTAGACCTCCTTAATTCATATAATCTTATGCAAACCGTATTCTTTCCAACGAGAGTGCAAGGGAACAGTAGAACAACCATAGACAATATTTTTGTTCATTCGTCATTATTAGAAGGGCATTCTGTTAGCAAAAAGGTGAATGGCCTTTCAGATCATGATGCACAAATTTTAAGTCTAAAAGATTTTTGTGCTGCAACACATGTTAAATATAGTTACCAACTTTTTAGGAAAGCTGATCCAGTTGCTGTACAGACTTTTGTAAACCTTATCAAGGAACAAGAGTGGCAAGATGTTTATAGTGCTGATACAGTAGACGATAAATATAATGCTTTCGTCAAGACTTTTCTCGTGCTCTTTGAAAGTTGCTTTCCGTTAGAACGTTCAAAACAGGGTACTAGCACAAACAGGCAGCCTGGGTGGCTGACTAAAGGGATAAGAATATTTTGTAGAACAAAGTGGCAATTATATCAAAACGTTAGAAACAGTCACAATCTAAATGCAGCAGCCCATTACAAACAGTATTGTAAGGTGCTTAAAAAAGTTATTAGGAAGGCGAAAAGTATGTGGTATGCAGATAGAATAGCTAAGTCTCAGGATAAAATTAAAACCATATGGTCAGTCGTAAAGGAAGTGGCTGGTCTGCAGAGACAGGTCGAGAATATAGAATCAGTGCGTAGTGGGGATGTCCGTGTTACTGATAAGTCGCATATATGTACAGTACTTAATAATCACTTTCTGAATATAGCAGGTGAACTAAATAGAAACCTAGTCCCAACAGGGAATCATATAGCGCTCTTAGAAAAAAGTGTTCCGAGACTGTTACCTGAAATGCTCCTCCATGATACTGACAAGAGGAAGATTGAGTTAATAATTAAATCACTAAAGACCAAGAACTCTCATGGATATGACGGGGTATCTAGCAGAATACTGAAGTATTGTTCCACGTATGTTAGCTCAGTACTTAGCCATATCTGTAACTTTTCCTTTAGGAGTGGTCGGTTTCCTGACCGATTAAAGTACTCGGTAGTGAAGCCACTTTATAAAAAGGGAGACAGGGATAATGTTGACAACTATAGACCTATTTCTATGCCATCGGTGTTTGCTAAAGTTATCGAGAAGGTTGTATATACAAGGTTACTGCAGCATTTAAATTCACATAATTTGCTGTCAAATGTACAGTTTGGTTTTAGAAATGGCTTAACAACTGAAAATGCTACAGTCTCTTTTCTCTGTGAGGTTTTGGACGGATTAAATAAAAGGTTGCGAACGTTAGATGTTTTCTTTGATTTAACGAAGGCATTTGACTGTGTTGACCACAAAATATTACTGCAGAAGTTGGAACATTATGGAGTAAGGGGAGTAGCTTACAATTGGTTCGCCTCCTACTTTAAGAACAGAAAGCAGAAGGTAATCCTCCGCAATATTGAGAGTGGTAATGATGTTCAGTCCCAATGGGGCACTGTTAAATGGGGCGTTCCCCAAGGGTCGGTGCTGGGGCCACTGCTGTTTCTTATTTATATAAATGATATGCCTTCTAGTATTACAGGTGATTCAAAAATATTTCTGTTTGCTGATGACACCACCTTGGTAGTGAAGGATCTTGTGTGTAATATTGAAACATTATCAAATAATGTAGTTCATAATATAAGTTCGTGGCTTGTGGAAAATAATTTGATGCTAAATCACAGTAAGACTCAGTTTTTACAGTTTCTAACTCACAACTCAACAAGAACTGACATTTTAATCAGACAGAATGGGCATGTTATAAGCGAGACGGAACAGTTCAAGTTCCTAGGCGTATGGATAGATAGTAAGTTGTTGTGGAAAGCCCATGTTCAGGATCTTGTTCAGAAACTAAATGCCGCTTTATTTAACATTAGCACAGTATCTGAAATAAGTGACATTTCAACACGAAAAGTAGTATACTTCGCATATTTTCATACGCTTATGTCATATGGTATTATTTTTTGGGGTAATTCTTCTGATTCAAAAAGGGTATTTTTGGCTCAAAAACGGGATGTTCGAGCTATGTATGGTGTAAGTTCGAAAACCTCTTGTCGACCCCTATTCAATAGTCTGGGAATTTTGACATTGCCCTCACAGTATGTATTTTCTTTAATGTCGTTTGTTGTTAGCAATATTAGCTTATTCCCAAGAGTTAGCAGCTTTCACTCAGTTAATACTAGGCAGAAATCAAATCTGCATGTGGAATGCACTTCCTTGACTCTTGTGCAGAAAGGAGTGCAGTATTCTGCTGCATCCATTTCCAATAAGCTACCACAAGAACTCAAAAACCTTAGCAGTAGCCCAAACACTTTTAAGTCTAAACTGAAGAGTTTCCTCATGGCTCACTCCTTCTATTCTGTCGAGGAGCTCCTGGAAGAGCTAAAAAATTAAGCAAATTCCAGTGTTACATTCTTGATTTTCTTTATTTAAACTAACGACTTGTCGCCTGAATATGTTTCTTATATTTCATTTGATCTGTTTCTACAATCGTGTTATAATTTCATGTATTGACTCGTTCCATGACCATGGAGACTTCTCCTAAATGTGGTCCCACGGAACAATAAATAAATAATTAAATAAATAAATAAATTATTTTTTAGCCAAATGTGTACATGTTGTGGAAGACTGTAGTTGTAATGGATTATTTGGTATGGAAGGATGCAATACCATACCTCGACACTGTACTTAGAAAAAGACAATCAGGAACTACACTGAGGCACCAAAGAAACTGGTATAGGCATGCGTATTCAAATACAGATATGTAAACAGGCAGAATATGGCGCTGCTGTCGGCACCGCCTATATGACATGTGTCTGGCGCAGTTGTTAGATCGGTTACTGCTGCTACAATGGCAGGTTATCCAGATTTAAGTGAGTTTGAACGTGGTGTTATAGTCGGCGCACGACCGATGGGACACAGCATCTCCAAGGTAGTGATGGAGTGGGGATTTCCCTGTACGACCATTTCACGAGTGTACCGTGAATATCAGGAATCCGGTAAAACATCAAAAGTCCTCCAATGGAACGTTCACGGCCATTGGTCCCACAAAGAGGATTTATTGCTGCTTTTAGCATTGCAGTGTCCCCTTTTACTCTGCCTTCAGCAAACGAAATTGCTCCCTCACGACCGCTTTCATCTTTCATATATCTTACCAATTCGTTTTGACCTTCCCCCTGAGGTCGGCATTGCATCTCATGGGGGCGTCATGCTGCTCATATGAGATGACATTCATAGCCAACCCATCTCCCTAACTACCCATCTTCAAGCTGTTGCAGTTCGCCTTTTCCTTCCCCATCTGACTTTATCCCTCTGTACCATTCATGTTCCTCTGGCATTTGATGTCACAACGGCAGACTTCCTTCAGCTTATTGGGCAGCTACCTCCCCCATTTTGCTACTCGGTGACTTTAATGTGCATCATCCCCTTTTGTGTTCTTCCAGGCCTTGTCAGAGAGGTGCCCTCTTGGCTGACCTTCTTAACCAACTTAACCTCTTCTGTCTTAACAGTGGAGTACCGACTTTCCGACTCCTTGCACACATATTCCCATTTGGACCTATCCTTCTGCACTGTAGAGCTTGCTCATCACCTAGCGTGGTCTGTTCTTTCTGACACCTGCTCGAGCGACCATTTACCGTGTGCTATCCATTTGCTGACACCTACCGCGACTGCAAATACATCCAAATGGCAGCTTGCTAAGGCTGACTGGCAGCTTTACTCTTCCCTGGCGACCTTCGAAGAAACAGATTTCCCCAGTTGTGATGACCAGGTGGGATATCCCACAAACGTTATCCTTACAGCTGCAGAACGTTCCATTCCTCGCACTTCCTCCTTACCACGTCTTGTGCCAGTCCCTTGGTAGACAGACTGAGGCATGTCGCGACGCAATTCACACACGGAGACGTGCTCTCCACGTTTTTAACTGCCGTCCTACGACGGCAAACTGCATTCATTATAAACAGATGAGTGGTCGTCGCATTCTTCGGGATAGCAAAAGAGCTAGCTGGATTTCATTCACTAGTTCTTTTAACAGTTCCACCCCCTTCCTCTGTTGTGTGGGCCAACCTCCGACGGCTCTCTGGGACCAAGATCCATTCCCCAATTTCCGGCCTCACAGTAGCAGACGATGTCATCGAGGACCCTATTGCTGTCTCCAACACCATTTTAGGGAAGTTTAGAGCTCTTCCCACTATCGCCCTGCCTTCCTCCATCAGAAACGAATGGAGGCGACTCGGACGATACCCTTCTCTTTTCCGAATCGTGAGTGCTACAATGCCGCCTTTACTATGAGGGAGCTAGATCATGCTCTCAGTTCATCCCTACCCTCCGCCCCAGAGCGGAACGCCATCCACATTCAGGTGTTGCAGCACCTTTCCCTTGCGGGCAAGCACTTTCTGCTTAATACGTACAACCTCATCTGGGCGGAGGTCACTTTTCCCAGACGCTGGCATGAAGCCACTGTCATACCCATACCTAAGCCTGATAAAGACAAAAACCTTCCTTCTGTGGCCGCGCGGGATAGCCATGCGATTTGAGGCGTCTTGTCACGGTCCGCGCGGCTCCCCTCGTCGGAGATTCGAGTCCTCCATCGGATATGGATGTGTGTGTCGTCCATAGCGTAAGTTAGTGTAAGTTAGATTAAGTAGTGTGCAAGCTTAGGGACCGATGGCCTAAGCAGTTTGGTCCCATAAGATCTTACCACAAATTTACAATTTCTTCTGTCTAGCTACCGCACCATTTCTCTTACCAGCTTCATTTGCAAGGTGATGGAACGTATGATTCATGCCCAGCTGGTATGATGGCTCGAGTCTCGCAATTTACTGACGAATGCACAGTGTGAATTTCGAGTGCAGCGTTCTGCAGTTGACCATCTCGTTAAGTACACCCATGTCACAAATGGTTTTCTGCGGAAATCCGAGGCTGGCCATGTTTCTCAATTTGGAGAAGGCCTTGCGACACCTGCTGGAGAACTGGTATTCTCTGTACTCTTTACACGTGGGGCTTCCATGGCCGCCTGCCGTGTTTCCTTCAGGCATTTTTAAAAGACCGAGTTTTCAAGGAGCGTGTGGGTTCTGCCTTGTCGCACACCTTTATCCAGGAAAATTGCGTGCCTCAGGGTTCCGTCCTGAGCGTCGTCCTCTTTGCTGCCGCCATTGACCCTATAATGGACTGTCTCCCGCTGGGCATCTCCAGCTCCCTTTTTGTTGACGGTTTTGCCATTCATGGCATTTCTTCACGGACCTACCTCACTCAGCAGCGTCTTCAGCGATGTCTTGATCGCTTTTACACCTGGAGCATCGACAGTGGCTTTCTCTTATCCACTGACAAAACAGTCTGTATGAATTTCTGGCGAGGCAATTGGTCTCTCCCACCATCTTTACGTCTTGGGCCTGTTGCCCTTCCGTTCGTTGAAACTACTCTCCTGTTCCTCCGATGTGTCTTACCTGGCAGCCTGCTGTATGCGGTTCCTCAATGTCCTAGGTGTCCTCAATGGTACATCCTGGGCTGCCGATCGAACTACCCTCCTCCGCCTGTACCGGTCCTTTGTCCATTCGGAACTCGACTATTTGTGCTTCGTTTACGCGTCTGCACGCCACCCATCTTAAGGCGTCTCAAAACTATCCACCATCGTGGCATCCCTTTGGCCACGGGTGCCTTTCACACTAGCCCAGTTCAGTTTGTATGCTGAAGCTGCTGAACCACCACTGTCCTAGGGCCGTGACTTTCTTCTCAGCAGATATGCATGCCTTTTATATGCCATGTATGGCCATCCATCTTATGGCTCCTTCATTGATTCCTTTGATCGCCAGTACGGGGCGCGTCCCTCTTCCCTGTCTTCCTGGAGTCCGCTTTCGGCACTTGCTACGGCAGTTTAACTTCACACCACCTGCACCTTTCCCAGTGGGTGTGAACTCTTCACCAACTTGGCTTCGTGAAGCGGTCCATGTTAACTTTGGCCTTCATTCTCTTCCTAAGGACACTACTCCAGCCTCGGTCTATCGCCTTCAGTTTCACGATCTTCACATGGGACTTCGCTATAATACCTTTGGCCCTCGGACTGACTGTGGGGTCGGATGTGCTTTCGTCATTGGCACTCGTGTCTTTCGATATCAGCTTCCGGCACACTGCTTAGTATTTACAGCCGAGCTCTTCGCCCTGTATCAGGCCACGGAGTACATCCGGTGACACAGCCTTTTCGATTGTGTCCTTTGCTCAGACTCACTCAGCGCCCTTCAAAGTCTCTGTGCGCTGTACATCGCCCATCCCTTAGTGCAGCGGGTACAGGAAAACTGTCACTTGCTCACTCTTGTTGGAGCCAGTGTGATGTTTCTGGGTTTCCTGGTCATGTCGGTCTGCCAGGAAACGAGGCTGCTAACGCTGCTGCCAAGGCTGCAGTCCGCATACCTCAGCCCTCGAGTTCCTATATTCCCTCAGATGATCTCTGTGTTGCGATATGTCAGGAGATGGTGTCCCTTTGGCATCGCCAATGGTCCACGGGAATACGCTCTGGCTTATTGGACGACCTCCTCTCTGCCCTTCCGCCGGGAGGAGGTCATTTTAAGTAGGCTGCGTTTTGGGCTCTGCTTTTTTAGCCATCGTCATTTGATAAGTGGTGCTACCCCACCACTTTGTACACACTACGCCCAAGTTTTAACTGTCCACCACTTATTGATGGAATGCTCATTTTTTAACCGTTTACGTTCCCGCTTGGGTTTGCCATCTGTTTTAGCAAATGACACGCGGGCTGTCGACCGCGTTTTACTTTTTATCCGCCAAAGCAGTATGGCAAAGGCCATGTAATTTTTAGTTTTGGACCTCCGTTTCTGTATGGTGCCTTTTTTAGCCCTTTTTCGAGTTGCCTATTTTTAGCTGTCTTCTGTTATGTCAAATGGGACTGACGCATAGTCGTTTTTTTAACTCATCTGTCTTCGTGTTATATAGTTTTGACTTGGACGCGTTTGACCCCAGTCGATTTTTGCGCCCTAAAGCAAAACAAAACAATCGATGCGGCCGGAAAATGATCCTGCAAGAACGGGACCATCGACGACTGAAGAGAATCGCTCAACCTCACAGAAGTGCAACCCTTCCTCAAATTGCTGCAGATTTCAATGCTGGGCCATCAGCAAGTGTCAGTGTGCAAACTATTCAACGAAACATTATCGATATGGGCTTTCGGTGCCGAAGGCCCACTCGTGCACCCTTGATGACTGTTTGACACAAAGGTTTACGCCTCGCCTAGACCCGTCAACACTGACATTGGACTGTTGATGACTGGAAACAAGTTGCCTGGTCGGACGAGTCTCGTTTCGAATTGTATCGAGCGGCTGGACATGTACGGGTATGGAGACAACCTCATGAACCCATAGACCCTGCATGTCAGCAGGGGACTGTTCAAGCTGGTGGAGGCTCTGTAATGGTGTGGGGCGTGTGCAGTTGGAGTGATATGGGACCCCTGAAACGTCTAGTTGAGACTCTGACAGGTGACTCGTACGCAAGCATCCTGTGTGATCACCTGCATCCATTCATGTCCATTGTGAGTTCCGATCGATTTGGGCAATTCCAGCAGGACAATGCGATACCCCGCACGTCCAGAATTACTACAGAGCGGCTCCAGGAACACTCTTCTGAGTTGAAACACTTCCACTGGTTACCAAACTCCCCAGACATGAAAATTATTGAGCATATCTGGGATGCCTTGCAACGTACTGTCCAGAAGAGATCGCCACCTCCTCGTACTCTTACGGATTTATGGAGAGCCCTGCAGGATTCATGGTGTCAATTCCCTCCAGCACTACTTCAGACCTTAGTCGAGTCCATCACACGTCGTGCTGCGGTACTTCTGCGTGCTCGCGGGAGCCTTACACGATATTAAGCAATTGTACCAGTTTCTTTGGCTCTTTATTGTATAATGGTTTATAAAATTACGTACTGTATGCCTATAGTTTTAACGTGGAAATCGATTACAAAAAACAGTGATAATGACAGCTGTTTTGTAGACGATATAATGGTGGAATTCGAAGTTACTCTGCAGGATAACTGAAATCATTTCGTTTGTCCCATTACCTCCTATAGAACCAAGACTGGGAAAGTGCTTTATTGTGGGCGCACAGCAATGGCTGGCAGAAAAATTGCCTTCCCATATTTTTTTAATGTTTTGTACAAGCTCTAGATCGCTTATGAGAGGATCACTCGATCATATTGTCTCTTCCCAATTTTTTTTAGAACACACACTCGTATATTCTGTGTGGTTCCACGTGCCACTCTAAAAAAATGAAGCTAGAGAGAGAGAGAGAGAGAGAGAGAGACAGAGAGAGACGGAGGGAGGGAGGGATAGAGGAAAAAATCTGTCTGTACAAGTCCCTGTTTCTCTTATCTTACTTTGGCTGTGAATGTCGGTTCTCAATAGCGTTTTTACGAAAAGAGCGTGTTGATTGCATCTACCGGTAACAAGTTCAGCATTGCGTTATTGATTTTAAGAGTAGTCTTCTGCTTAGCAAGGGTGGCGGAGAAGGGGGAGGGGGGGGGGCGTTGCAGCTTATCTGTAAGCAACATAAGATTCACTGTTTCCAAATATGGCCAGAAACCTTAAATAACACATGGGTTGATCATAAGGAAGCAGTTTGTGGACCTGTTTTCTGATACGTCGATCGTAATTTACCTCTGCTTACGTAGCCAAACCCCATATTTAATAATCCCATCACGATGGTAAACATGACACAATTTACAGCACATTTGTTTCAAAACGTTTTTTCTTAGTACAATCGACTTAATAATTTCTCGCTGTGCTTGAGAACTCTGCTACCACTAGTAGTATGTCATTACTGGAATCATTCTCAGTATTTTAGAGATATGTATAATAAGAAAAACGTTTTAGAACATTTACAGTTGTCTGCGTGGGCTGGCTGCCTAGTGTCTTTGGCAGGTTACACACTGTCCGCCTCATCAGCTTAAGTGATTAGAAACACCATTTCTAGTGCATGGGCTATCCCTAGATAATGTTTCATTACTGGTCGCAGAATAGCATCTATGCTCTGGAGGCTGTGATTGCGGGCAGTGGGGAAAGGAATTCTGGACCATTAACAAGACGGACACACAGGGCAAGGATCCTCTCTGACTCAAGACTTTTTCCGCGGTTTCTGTCAGCCCAAGGCTGCATGTTGAAGCCGCCGTGATACTTCCCTCGGATTAAGCGTTTCATTTACGTGGGGAGCACCGTCATAACGACATCTCTGAGCTACCTGGAGCCTTGCGATGGTAGCGGTATTTGCAGGAATCGAGAAGGAACGATCATTCTACTGTTATCAGGTATGTGCAGACCGGTGTCTTTTATTTAAAGCAGTCATTGTACGTGCACTGTTGTCAGTTTGAATCCCGTTGGTGGTATAGTATTTTTTTATATTTTTATTTTATTTATTTATTTTTTTGTTAGAGAATCGGCTAATCGACGGATGGTGTATGAATTCTGCAGCTGTCTAAGGTCGCATTTTACTGTACATCAAAACAAAACAAGTGTTGTGACCTCTGTGAGATCTTGTCTTTGTATGTAGGAATAGTATATTTTTGCTGCACTGTGGCCATTGTAGTCTCATTTGGGTGGTGGATATGTGTACATATACTCTATTTATTTACGGGTCTTAGTCACCTCGCACATTAATACTGCGAGAGCTACATGTCTTTTCATTCTGCCTGGAAGCACTAGAGATCTTCCGAGTATGGATCATGTGTAGTTTGGGGATATAGCAGTTTCATTACATTGCTCCAGGTTTGAAGGAAACTCCAGGATAAACTTACCAATGTGTTTGACACAAAAGGATTGGCTGCTCTCCTACTACAATTTTTTAAGTGTCTTCTAGCAGTGTCATACACTCTCTAATAATAATGATAATAATAATAATAATAATAATATTTATTATTATTATTATCTTTACTTTCTCAGACGTTAAGTCTGGTGAGGAATGGAGTGACGCGGACCTTTATCAAGCGTCACTTCCTTTTTGCTGTACGGTATATGTTATATTGCATTTAGGAACTTTCGGGTAATTGAACATGTATCAATAATTACGGATTTCTGTAATTGTATATATATGTTTGGATGTAGCTGTATTGCATTGATGTATTGGTGGATATTGTGTGGTATGACTCCTGTAGTTGATAGTATAATTGGTATGATGTCAACTTTATCCTGATGCCACATGTCTTTGACTTCCTCAGCCAGTTGGATGTATTTTTCAATTTTTTCTCCTGTTTTCTTTTGTATATTTGTTGTATTGGGTATGGATATTTCGATTAGTTGTGTTAATTTCTTCTTTTTATTGGTGAGTATGATGTCAGGTTTGTTATGTGGCGTTGTTTTATCTGTTATAATGGTTCTGTTCCAGTATAATTTGTATTCATCATTCTCCAGTACATTTTGTGGTGCATACTTGTATGTAGGAACGTGTTGTTTTATAAGTTTATGTTGTAAGGCAAGCTGTTGATGTATTATTTTTGCGACATTGTCATGTCTTCTGGGGTATTCTGTATTTGCTAGTATTGTACATCCGCTTGTGATGTGATCTACTGTTTCTATTTGTTGTTTACAAAGTCTGCATTTATCTGTTGTGGTATTGGGATCTTTAATAATATGCTTGCTGAAATACCTGGTGTTTATTGTTTGATCCTGTATTGCAATCATGAATCCTTCTGTCTCACTGTATATATTGCCTTTTCTTAGCCATGTGTTGGATGCGTCTTGATCGATGTGTGGCTGTGTTAGATGATATGGGTGCTTGCCATGAAGTGTTTTCTTTTTCCAATTTGCTTTCTTCGTATCTGTTGATGTTATGTGATCTAAAGGGTTGTAGAAGTGGTTATGAAATTGCAGTGGTGTAGCCGATGTATTTATATGAGTGATTGCCTTGTGTATTTTGCTAGTTTCTGCTCGTTCTAGAAAGAATTTTCTTAAATTGTCTACCTGTCCATAATGTAGGTTTTTTATGTCGATAAATCCCCTTCCTCCTTCCTTTCTGCTTAATGTGAATCTTTCTGTTGCTGAATGTATGTGATGTATTCTATATTTGTGGCATTGTGATCGTGTAAGTGTATTGAGTGCTTCTAGGTCTGTGTTACTCCATTTCACTACTCCAAATGAGTAGGTCAATATTGGTATGGCATAAGTATTTATAGCTTTTGTCTTGTTTCTTGCTGTCAGTTCTGTTTTCAGTATTTTTGTTAGTCTTTGTCTATATTTTTCTTTTAGTTCTTCTTTAATATTTGTATTATCTATTCCTATTTTTTGCCTGTATCCTAGATATTTATAGGCATCCGTTTTTTCCATCGCTTCTATGCAGTCGCTGTTATCCAATATGTAATCTTCTTGTTTAGTGTGTTTTCCCTTGACTATGCTATTTTTCTTACATTTGTCTGTTCCAAAAGCCATACTTATATCATTGCTGAATCCTTCTGTTATCTTTAGTAATTGGTTGAGTTGTTGATTGGTTGCTGCCAGTAGTTTTAGATCATCCATGTATAGCAAATGTGTGATTTTGTGTGCGTATGTTCCAGTAATATTGTATCCATAATTTGTATTGTTTAGCATGTTGGATAGTGGGTTCAGAGCAAGGCAGAACCAGAAAGGACTTAATGAGTCTCCTTGGTATATTCCACGCTTAATCTGTATTGGCTGTGATGTGATATTATTAGAGTTTGTTTGGATATTAAGTGTGGTTTTCCAGTTTTTCATAACTATGTTTAGGAACTGCATCAATTTAGGATCTACTTTGTATATTTCCAATATCTGTAGTAACCATGAGTGGGGTACACTATCAAAAGCTTTTTGGTAATCAATGTATGCGTAGTGTAGTGACCTTTGTTTAGTTTTAGCTTGATATGTCACCTCTGCATCTATTATCAGTTGCTCTTTACATCCTCGTGCTCCTTTGCAACAGCCTTTTTGTTCTTCATTTATAATTTTGTTCTGTGTTGTATGTGTCATTAATTTCTGTGTAATGACTGAAGTTAATATTTTGTATATTGTTGGTAGGCATGTTATGGGGCGATATTTAGCTGGGTTTGCTGTGTCTGCTTGATCTTTAGGTTTCAGATAGGTTATTCCATGTGTAAGTGTATCAGGGAATGTGTATGGGTCTGCAATGTAACTGTTAAATAATTTAGTTAGATGTGAATGTGTTGAGGTGAACTTCTTTAGCCAGAAATTTGCTATTTTATCATTTCCAGGGGCTTTCCATTTGTGCGTAGAATTAATTGCTCGGGTGACTTCATGTTGCAAAATTATCACTTCAGGCATTTGTGGTATCATCTTGTATGAGTCTGTTTCTGCTTGTATCCACCGTGCATGCCTGTTATGTTGTACCGGGTTTGACCATATGTTGCTCCAGAAGTGTTCCATGTCTGTTATGTTTGGTGGATTGTCTATTTTAATGTGTGTGTTATCTATTGTCTGGTAAAATTTCTGTTGGTTTGTGTTGAATGTTTGGTTTTGTTTCCTTCTATTTTCACTTTTTTTGTATCTTCTAAGTCGTTTGGCCAATGCTTGTAATTTCTGCTTCTTTTCATCTAATTGCTCCATTGCTTCTTGTTGTGAGATTTTACCTAACCTTTTTCGTTTTTTGTCTGATATTTTATTTCTTATAAATTGTGTTAGCTGTCCGATGTCTTTTCTCAGTTTTTCTATTCTGATCTGTAGCCTGTGTTGCCATGCTGGTTTTGTGGGTTTCTTCTGTGTGTTGGTTGGTTCTGATCTCTGCCTAGTGTGTATATTTAGTGTAGTGAGTGCTCCTACATAAACCAGTAGTTGTAACTCTTCCATTGTTGTATTTTCATTTATTTTGTTGTGTATGATTTTGTTGATAGTTGTTATTGTTGTTTCGACTTGTGGGTTATTTGGTGGTCTATGCAAGAATGGTCTAATGTCTGTATTTGTGGCTTTGTATTCTATATATGTCAGCTGAAATTTCTCTTCTATATCTAACATGTGTGTCACTTCGTGTTCTATTTGTGCTTGTTCTGGTGGCTGTCTTAAGATGTCGTTTTCCTCTGATTGTTTAATTGATGTGTGTTGTTCTTTGTTTGTTTGCTCTGGGATGTTTGAGTCCATTACTGTATTTTCTTCTTCTTCTTCTGATTGCACATTATTTTGTTCTAGTATTTGTTGTACTTGTTGTTTGATGTTTTCTAATTCTGACTGGGGTATCCTGTTATTTTTGATTATTACACGGATCTGATCAGCTAGTCGTTGTTCTGTTAAAAATTTTAATTCTGGGTATCTGGTAATAAATGTTGTGTGTACTTGTGATCTGTATCCAGTTGTGTTGGTTCCTAGGTTTGTTGCTTGGTAATAACAGAACATGAGGTGTCGATTAACTTCATCTGACCATCTCATCCTCTGTCTTTGTTTTCCTTCTAGGGTGGTTGCAGGAAGCATATCCTGCAAAACACCTCTATTTGGATTTAAATCATTTTCCAGTTGGCTAGCAGTGTCGTTACCATTGTGGGCGGGCATAGGGTTCAAGCGTCGTCCCCGACCATGACGGCGCTTGTCCGAGGCTTCTTTAGTTCTGTCCTGAACCAAGTAATCACACTAAAAGGGGGGTTAGCCCTATTAGTGGTTTGTTCTTTTCGTCGCCTTTTACGACTGGCAGAACATACATTATTATTATTATTATTATTATTATTATTACTATTATTATTGCTGTGTGACACTGCTAGAAGACACTTAAAAAATTCTGGCAGGAGAACTACCAATCCTTCTGTGTCCATCACATTGTAACAATAATAATGTGATAATTTATATCGTGTATATGTCTTGATTCCATATGGGAGCTGTGGCTGATCCCTGCTGCTTGTGCTGTTTCATAATGATTCATTTCCTATGGTGAACAGAGCGAAGAAGATGCTACCCACACATAGGCGCTGATATTAAAGGCATGATGTTTGGGGTAGGAGTAGTTGTTTTTCTTGTTGGTTCAGAGAGAGAAAATGGAGGAGAGGAGGGGAGTGCTTAGAGCTTAACGCTACCTTCAAAGGCGTTCACAGATATCCGTTGGTGAACGCGTAGGAAGGATGCTCCTTCCCCTTCCCCCCCCCCCCCTCACGAATGTCTTTGCGCCAGCCACCATGTCTATTACGTCGGAAATGATTACACATGCATATCGTTTAAATTGTGTAAATTCTTCTACTATTCCGGCGTATTGTTGGGCAGGCATGAGGAGCTATCTCGTTCAGTGACAACCGTGGCCATACGAGAGGTTCCATACTCTACCGGCATCTCACGAGGCTCGTGCGACATGCATTATCCAGTGAATGCTTGGAGGGTGGGGAGAGTTCCTTGTAACCTAGATGTATGTTTGTAGCAATCCTTGATATTTTCTTTGACATGTTGGGACCTGTTAGCCGTTACTACCATAGGTGGTAGTCTCCTAGTTTGATACAGCAGCAGTGTCTTTTGCGCCAGCAACCAGGTCGGAAAGATTACCAATGATAAAATCTGCTACAGTTGTATAAATTATTTATTTGTAGAATGGAAAGTACTACCCGGTTTCAGGTCAAATTCCCCATATTTAGGTGCATATTAAAATGTAAGTCCACCAAGGATGCTTAACTAAGGTTAAAATACGTTAAAATAGTTTTTTTTTTTTGCGAAGAACCTAACTAAAGGATAGGCTAAACACAATTGGATGTGGCGTGCTTGTTGCTGTCTCAAGTATTTTATCTTGTAGCGAAATTGATGCAGATAATTCCTCTGAGTTAGTATGGGCAGAGGGCATTCTTCGAAAACGGTATAAAATAATAATTGGATGCTTTTAGCGACCTCCAACTGAGATGATAAAATACTTGAGTTTAATTTCAAACCCGTACTCGACTCACACAATTAAAGTTGGTGGTGATTTTAATTTACTCTCGACATGTTGGCGAAAATACGTGTTTAAATCCGGAGGTACGCATAAAACATCATCCGAAATTGTGCTAAACGCATTCTCTGAAATTAATTTCGAGCAGTTAGTTCATGAGCCCACGCGAATTGTTAACGGTTGTGAAAACACACTTAACCTCTTAGCAACAAATAATCCTGAGCTAATAACAAGCATCAAAACGGATACAGTGGTTAGTGAACATCGGTTTTTTGAAGCGAGACTGAATATTGTGACCCCCAAATCCTCCAAAAATAAATGAAAAATGTACCTACTCAAAAAAGGAGATAAAAATGCACTTGACGCCCTAATGAGACACAATGTCCACTACTTCCAATTCAACAATGTAAGTGTAGACCAGATGTGGCTTGAATTCAGAGAAATAGTATCAACAGCAGTTGAGAGATTTATACCAAATAAATTAACAAACGACGTAGCAGATCCCCCTTGGTACACAAAACGCGTCAGAACACTATTGCTAAAACAACGTAGAAAGCATGCAAATTCAAACGAACGCAAGATCTCCAAGATTGGCGATCTTTTACAGAAGCTCCAAATTTAGCGAGCACATGAATGCGAGACGCTTATAATAGTTTCCACAACGATACTCTGTCTCGAAATCTGGCAGAAAAGCCAAAGAGATTCTAGCCCTATGTAAAGTATACTAGCGCTGAGACAGAGACAATGCCTTCTCTACGCGATAGCAATGGAAATATTATCGACGGCAGTGCTGTGATAGCAGAGGTACTAAACACATCCTTTCGAAATCTTTCACCAAAGAAGACGAAGTAAATATTCCAGAATTGGAATCGAGGACAGCTGCAAACATGAGTAACTTAGAAGTAGATATCCTCGGAGTAGTGAAGAAACTTAAATCACTTCACAAAAGCAAGCCTTCTAGTCACGACTGTATACCAGTTACACTATGTGATCAAAAGTATCCGGACATCTGGCTGAAAATGACTTAAAAGTTCGTGGCGCCCTCCATCGGTAATGCTGCAAGTCAATATGGTGTTGGCCCACCCTTAGCCTTGATGATAGCTTCCACTCTCGCAGGCATACGTTCAATAAGGTGCTGGAAGGTTTCTTGGAAATGGCAGCCCATTCTTCTCGGAGTGCTGTACTGAGGAGAGGTATCGATGTCGGCCGGTGAGGCCTGGGACGGCGATCCAAAACATCCCTAAGTTGTTATATAGGATTCAGGTCAGGACTCTGTGCAGGCCAGTCCATTATAGGGATGTTGTTGTCGTATAACCACTCCGCCATAGGCCGCGCATTATGAACAGGTGCTCGATCGTATTGAAAGATGCAATCGCCATCCCCGAATTGCTCTTCAACAGTGGGAAGGAAGAAGGTGCTTAAAACATTAATGTAGGCCTGTGCTGTGATAGTGCCACGCAAAACAACAAGGGGTGCAAGTCCCCTCCATGAAAAACACGCCCACACCATAACACCACCGCCTCCGAATTTTACTGTTGACATTGCACACGCTGGCAGATGACGTTCACCGGGCATTCGCCACACCCACACCGTGCCATCGGATCGCCACATTGTGCACCGTGATTCGACAGTCCACACAACGTTTTTCCACTGTTCGATCGTCCAATGTTCACGCTCCTTACACCAAGCGAGGTGTCGTTTGGCATTTGTCGGCGTGATGTGTGGCTTAGGAGCAGCTACTCGCCCATGAAATCCAAGTTTTCTCACCTCCCGCCTAACTGTCATAGTACTTGCAGTGGATCCTGTTGCAGTCTGGAATTTCTGTGTGACGGTCTGGATAGATGTCTGCCTGTTACAGATTACGACCCTCTTCAACTGTCAGCGGTCTCTATCAGTCAACAGACGAGGTCTGCCTGTACTCTTTTGTGCTGTACGTGTCCCTTCAAGTTTCCACTTCACTATCACATCGGAAACAGTGGACCTAGGAATGTTTAGGTGTGTGGAAATCTCGCGTACAGACGTATGACAGAAGTGACACCCACTCACCTGACCACGTACAAAGTCTGTGAGTTCCGCGGAGCGCCACATTTTGCTCACTCGTCATGTCTAATGATTACTGAGGTAGCTGATATGGAGTACCTGGCAGTAGGTGGCAGCACAATGCACCTAAAATGAAAATATATTTTTGGGGGTGTCGAGATACTTTTGATCATATAGTGTAGGTACCTTTCAGAGTATGCTGATGTAATAGCTCCATACTTAACAATCATGTACAACTGTTCGCTGGACGGAATATCCGTACCCAAAGATTGGAAAGTTGCAAAGGTCACTGCAGTATTCAAGAAAGATAGGAGTAATGCACTAAATTACAGGCCACTATCATTAACGTCGATATGCAACAGGACTTGGGAACGTAAATTGTGTTCGAACATTATGAATTACCTCGAAGAGATCGGTCTACTGACACACAGTCAACACTAATTTAGAAAACACCATTCTTGTGAAACACAACTAGCTCTTAACTCACACGCCGGCCGCGGTGGTCTAGCGGTTCTGGCGCTGCAGTCCGGAGCCGCGGGACTGCTACGGTCGCAGGTTCGAATCCTGCCTCGGGCATGGGTGTGTGTGATGTCCTTAGGTTAGTTAGGTTTAAGTAGTTCTAAGTTCTAGGGGACTTATGACCTAAGATGTTGAGTCCCATAGTGCTCAGAGCCATTTGAACCATTTTCTTAACTCACACGAAGTATTGAGTGCTATTGTTGAGGGATTTCAAATTGATTCCCTATTTGTAGATTTCCAAAAGACTTTTGACGCTGTACTACACAAGCGGCTTGTAGTGAAATGGCGTGCTTATGGCATATCGTCTATTATCTGACTGTATTCGTGATTTCCTTTCAGAGAAGTCACAGTTCATATTAACTGACGCAAAGTCATCGAGTAAAACAGAAGTGATTTCTGGCGTTCCCCAAGGTAGTGTTACAGGCCCTCTACTGCTCCTTACCTATGTAAACGATTTAGGAGACAATCTGAGCGGCCATCTTAGGTTGTTTGCAGAAGATGCCGTTGTTTATCGTCTAGTAAACGCATCAGAAAATCAAAACAAATTGAAAAAGATTTAAAAAAGATGTCTAATAGTGTGAAAATTGACAATTGACCCTAAATAACGAAAAGTGTGAGGTCATCCACATGATTGCTAAAAGGAATCTGTTAAACTTCGGTTACACGAAAAATCAGTCTATTCTAGAGGCGGTAAATTCAACTAAATACCTAGGAATTACAATAACGAACAATTTAAATTGGAAAGAACACACAGAAAATGTTGTGGGGAAGGCAAACCAAAGACTGGGTTTCATTGGCAGAACATTTAGAAAATGTATCAGATCTACTAAAGAGGCTTGTCCGTCCTGCTTCGGAGTACTGCTGCGCGGTCTAGGATCCTTACCAGATAGGATTAACGGAGTAAATCGAGAAAGTGCAAAGAAGAGCAGCACATTTTGAATAATCGCGAAATTGTGGAGAGTGTGTCACGGACATGATACAGGATTTGTAATGGACACTATTTAAACAAAGGCGTTTTTCGATGCGGCGGAATCTTCTCACGAAATTTCAATAATCAGCTTTCTCCTCCGAATGCGAAAATATTTTGTTGACGCCGAACTAAATAGGGAGAAACGATTATCATAATAAAATAAGGGTAATCAGAGATCGCAAGGGTAGATGTAGGTGTTCGTTTTTTCCGCGCGCTGTTCGAGGGTGGAGTAATAAAGAATTATTGTGAAGATGGTTCTATGAACCCTCTGCCAGGCACTTACCAGTACCCAGAACAACCACCTATGGCCGTATTAAAGGCCTTGGTACGCCTGGGCATTGAGTCAAACAGAGCTTGGATGGCGTGTAGAGGTACAGCTGCCCATGCAGCTTCAACACGATACCACAGTTCATCAAGAGTAGTGACTGGCCTATTGTGACGAGCCAGTTGCTCGGCCACCATTGACCAGATGTTTTCAATTGGTGAGAGATCTGGAGAATGTGCTGGCCAGGGCAGCAGTCGAACATTTTCTGTATCCAGAAAGGCCTCTACAGGACCTGTAACATGCGATCGTGCATTATCCTGCTGAAATGTAGAGCTTCGCAGGGATCGAATGAAGGGTAGAGCCAGGGGTCGTAACACATCTGAAATGTAACGTCCACTGTTCAAAGTGACGTTAATGCGAACAAGAGGTGACCGAGACGTGTAAACACGCTAGGTGATACGCCAGTATGGCGATGACGAATACACGCTTCCAATGTGCGTTTCCCGTGATGTCACCAAACACGGATGCGACCATCATGATGCTGTAAACAGAACCTGGATTCATCCGAAAAAATGACGTTTTGCCATTCGTGCACCCAGGTTCGTCGTTGAGTACACCGTCGCAGGCGTTCCTGTCTGTGGGCAGCGTCAAGGGTAACCGCAGCCATGTTCTCCGATCTGATAGTCCATGCTGCTGCAACAGTCGTCGAACTGTTCGTGCACATGGCTGTTGTCTTGCAAACTTCCCGATCTGTTGACTCAGGCATTGAGACGTGGCTGCACGATCCGTTACAGCGATGCGGATAAGATGCCTGTCATCTCGACTGCTAGTGATACGAGGCTGTTGGGATCCAGCACGGCCTTCCGTATTACCCTCCTGAAACCACCGATTACATATTCTGCCAACAGTCATTGGATCTCGACCAACGCGAGCAGCAATGTCGCGATACGATAAACCGCAATCACGATAGGCTACACTCCGGCCTTTATCAAAGTCGGAAACCTTATGGTACGCATTTCTCCCCCTTACACGAGGCATCACAACAACATTTCACCAGGCAACGCCGGTCAACAGCTGTGTGTGTATGAGAAATCGGTTGGAAATTTTCCTCATGTCAGCACGCTATAGGTGTCGCCACCGGCGCCAACCTTGTGTGAATGCTCCGAAAAGCTAATCATTTGCATATAACAGCATCTTCTTCCTGTCGGTTAAATTTCGCGTCTGTAGCACGTCATCTTCGTGGTGTAGCAATTTTAATGGCCAGTAGTGTAGAATAAATTTTGCTCGAAAATTTTCACATATGGATTATAACAGATTGTTACTAAGTGCAGACCGATATTTACCTTGTAGAAGACAGGCATCATAAGAAAAGTGTCCCATTTTTGCAAGAGGCAATCATTCTAATGGTCAAGCACACCGTCCTTACCTCTGGATGTAAATGATAGCTACGAAAACTATAGAGGAAGGAAAAGATGACGAAGAGGACGATGACCAACTGCTTGACACTAAATAAAGATGTGTTGTAATATATATGTGATGTCTGTTCTTTCGGTCATGTCCGGAAGGACAGACGCCACATATACACTGACGAGCCAAAACATTATGACCGCCTGCTACTCGTTCGTCCATCTATGGAACGCAATACGTCACCGATTCTGCGCATCATTGATTTGACAGTTTGTTTGTAGGTTTTTGGAGCTATATCGCACCAGATGTCCACGCATAAGTCCTTAAACAGCGGGCCGTTGATTTCTGTACGCAGTAATGGCGCAAAGTAGCGATCCAAATGGGTTCCATTGGATTCATATCAAGCGTATTTCATGGTCAAGACATCAACGTGAGTGAACTATCATGCTCCTCAAACCACTGTAGCACTGTTCTGGCTTTGAGACACGGACAGTTATCCTGCTGGAAGATGACATCGCCAGCACAGAAGGCAGGGAAGATATTAAGCATGAAGGGGCGCAGATAGTCCACAACTGTTAGCCTGTCTTCGATAACGATTTCTACCACAGGTCCCATGTGAGGCCAGCAGAATATCTCCCACAGCAGAATTCTGCTTCCAGTAGCCTGCATCCTTGGCGCAGTGCACATTTCTAACCGCTATTCACGTGGATGACGGCGTTTGTGGAGACGACCATCGACCTGGTGTAGCAAAAATGTTATTCATCCGACGAGCCGACACGTTTTCATTGATCCTCGGTCCAGTCTTGACAATCCCGTGGCCAATGTAATCATAATTGATGATGTCGGTTCGGTTGGTTTGGTTGTTTGAAGGAGAAGACCAAACAGCGAGGTCATAGGTCTCATTGGATTAGGAAGGGGAGTCGGCATTGCCCTTTCAAAGGAACCATCCTGGCATTATAGATGCTCACTACAGTTGCACGTGAAAATTCAACCAGCTACGCCGTTTTCGAGATGCTTGTTCACAGGCTCTGGGTAATAACAATATCACCTTTGTCAAAGCCGCTTATGTCAGCGGATTTCCCCATTTGTGGACCGTGTCATCACTAGAATGATTCTCCATCCATCTTTTATCCACATATGTACTTTCCTTACCACATTCCCACAACGCCATCACCCCCTGCGGGTCCGGGGGTTAAAATAGGCCCGAGGTATACCCGCCTGTGGTAAGAGGCGACTAAAAGGAGCCTCACACTTTTCGGATTTATAAGTTCAGGTCCCATTTTATGGATTGACCTTTCCAAATTCTACACAAATGCGGACCATATGGGGAAGGACGCCTTACGTGGTGCATGAGTTATCCATAGTGCCCTCTTGTCATGGCTTTGCATCTCCACCTGCAATTCAACTACTTGGGCGAGGACACTTTCCAGGGAATGTCGTCTTCCTCCGTTGTCTCCTGTCCTCTGTCGCCCCCATAACAATACCGGATTTCTCTGCACCCAATATCCGGTCCGTAGAGTGGGGCCATCATGTACCCATTTGGTGCTAGCCCCTGAGAACACAGGGATCGCACTGCTGATGCCTGAGCTGTAAACTCTCCACGTATGCCAAGGACTAGATGCCTGTCTTCCTGGGACATCAGGACTCCCAGCAATGGCCATCATGCCCGCTGCCCTTTGCTGTGGCTAGGTGGCGCCTGTGGGGAGAGCCGCAGATTGGAGTGGATGGCATCAGGGCGGATGACCCACAATGATGTGGACTAAGTAGTCTCTTGCTGGTGACGGTACTGCATCAGCAGTCTCTAAGAAGGGCAAGATCGAATACAATGCCGACAGGTATGACACTAAATCGCTTCCCTCCCTCGCTACACCATGGGAGAAATGTAGGGCTACAGAACAGAGAGCCCATTTAGTCTGTAGCAGAAATGATGGGGATTCCTTTCTACTTATGAAGCATCAATTTTTCGTTCAACACCTTGAGGATAAGTTTGGAGAAGTGACAGTTCTGTCCAAGATGCGGAATGGCCCAGTCTTGATTCAGACAGCATCCCCAGCCCAATCATGAGCGTTACTCGCCTATGACAAGCTGGCTTATATTCCTGTTTCCGTCACTCCCCATAAAAACCTCAACATGGTCCAGGGGATTATTTTCTATTGCGACCTCCTCTTGCAGTCTGACGAAGAGCTCCGCGACAATCTAGAATGGTGAGGTATCCACTTCATTCGGCGTGTTTACATTGGACCCAAAGACAACAGGGTTGCTACCGGTGCCTTCATCTTGGCCTGTGAGGGTGATTCATTGGCTGAAAAGGTCAAGGTGGTGGTTTACCACTGTGATGTTAAACCGTAAGTCCCTCCGCCCATGCCGTGCTTTAAGTTCTGGAAATTCGGGCACATGTCTTCCTGCTGCATTTACAGCGCCACATGCCGAGACTGTGGACGTCCACTGCATCCAGATACTGCGGAGAGCAACGCTCCCCTGCTCGCCAGACTGCACAGTACTCCAAAAGGAGTGGAAAATCATGGAGTACGAGACCATGGACTGGTTGATGTACCAAGAGGCTAAACGTAAATTTGAACAATTACAACCCATTCAGTTGATGTCAACATATGCTGCAGCTGCATTATCATCGCTGTCACAAGTACCAGTTGTACCACACTCTGTACCATGAACAGTGGACCCTCCAGAATACATCCACCCCCTTGGTGGTAAGGGAAAATCTCCTTCCGTTGTTCCCAAAGCACCTGCTTTGGGAACAAGGCCCCACCCCAAATGCAGGGGACATCGGTCCCTTCCCCCAAGCCAAGCAACAGCCTCTTCCGGCTCCTCTCGTGTGGAAGGGGTCCCTTCGGACCCTCTCTCCCAAGGTCTCCACTAATGCCACAGTGGACACTCGCTAGTGGCTAAAGGAGCCAAAAGCTGCTGGACGAAGAGCTTCATGGTCTTCCTTGAGAGGGCAGGCAAACAAAGAAGTCTTCTAATAAAAAGGACCCTCTGGTGGCCCCAACATCACCACTCCCTACCAATTCTGCACCTGAGGATGAGATGGAGATCTTAGCGTTGCCCGAGGACCTGGATCTCACTGGTGCCTCATCCACAATAGGAATGGATACAAATACTCAATCGGTGGGAGCAGGTGAATCTGAGGCATAACCTGCCTCCTTGTGCACTTCATGCCTTCCCAGCCTCACGATAACGTCATCTTCCAATGGAATTGCTGCGGTTTTTTCCACCAACTGGCTGAGCTACAGCAACTGTTAAGCTTTACACCTGCTTTTGGCATTGCCCACCAGGAAATCTGATTCCCAGAAATGCAGACCCCTACCCTCCGTGGCTATAGGAGATATTACAAGAACCGTAGTGACTATAATAGTGTGTCAGGTGATGTTTGTGTCTATGTCTGAACTCAGTATGCACTGAACCTGTGCCCCCTCAAATACCTCTTGAAGCTGTGGCTATCAGGATAAAGACGACGCAGGAAATAACTGTCTGCAATGTATATCTTCCTCCAGATGGTGCAGTACCCCTGAACGCATTGGCTGCACTGATTCAATAACTTCCTAAACCGCTCCTACTTTTGGGAGATTTTAACGCCCATAACCCTTTGTGGGATGGCACCATGCTTACTGGCCGAGGTAGAGATGTCGAAATTTTTCCTGTCCCAACTCGACCTCTGCCTCTTAAGTACTGTGGCCCCCACACATTTCAGTATGGCTCATGGCGCATATTCGGCCATTGATCTGTCGGTTTGCAGTCCTCGCCTTCTCCCATCTATCCACTGGAGAGCGCATAACGACCTGTGTGTTAGTGACCACTTCCCCATCTTCCTGTCACTGCCCCAGCGTCAGGCCAACGGACGCCTGTCCAGACGGGCTTTAAACAAGGCAGACTGGCAAGCTTTCACCTCTGCTACCACCGTTGAATCTCTCCCACATGGTTCCATCGATATGATAGTTGAATGGGTCACTAGAACGGTCGTTTCTGCGGCGGAAACCACGATCCCTTGTTCTTTAGGGTGCCCCCAGCTAAAGTCAGTACCTTGGTGGTCGGTGAAATCGCTGAGGCCATTAAAGAGCTTCGGCGAGCTCTGTAGCGACGTTAGTGACACCCTTCCGTAGAGCACCTTATAGGTTTTAAACGGCCCCGTGCCTGCATTCGCCAGTTTATAAAGAGATGGAAACAGGAATGTTGGGAGAGGTACCTCTCGACCATTGGGTGCCATATGTCACCTTTCCAAGTCTGGACGAAGATAAGACGTGTTTGTGGGTACCAGACCCTGACAGGTGTCACTAGTATTAACATCAATGGCGTGTTATCTACCGACGCAAACACAATGGCCGAACACTTTTCTGAGCGCTGTGCTCAAGCCTCCACGTCAGAGAATCATTCCCCAGCATTTCGCGCCCTGAAACGGCGGATGGAAAGGAAAGCCCTCTCGTTCACTGAACGTTACAGTGAACCCTATAATGCTCCATTTACAGAGTGGGAGCTCCTCAGCGTCCTTGCACATTGCCTCGACACAGCTCCTGGGCCTGATGGGATCCACAGTCAGATGATCAAACATCTCTCGTCAAGCTACAAGTGACATCTTGTTATCTTCAACTGGATATGGTGCGATGGTGTCTTTCCATCGCAGTGGCGAGAGAGTACCACCATTCTGGTGCTCAAACTTATCAAAAACCCGCTTGATGTGGATAGCTATCGCCCCATCAGCCTCACAAATATTGTTTGAAAGCTGTCAGAACGTATAGTAAATCGGCGGTTGTGGTGTGTCCTGGAGTCATGTGGCCTACTGGCTCCATGGCAGGGCTGTTTCCGCCAGGGTTCCTCTACCACTGATAATCTTGTGTCTCTCGAGTATGCCATCCGAACAGCCTTTCCCAGACGCCAACACCTGGTTGCCGTCTTTTTTGATTTACGAAAAGCTTACGACACGACCTGGCGATGTCATATCCTTGCCACATTGTATGAGTGGGGTCTCTGGGCCCCGCTCCCGATTTTTATCCAAAGTTTCCTATCGCTCCGTACTTTCCGTGTCCAAGTTGGTGCCTCCCATATTCCCCCCCCCCCCCCCCCTATCCAGAAGAATGGGGTCCCGCAGGGCTATGTATTGTGTGTATCTCTATTTTTAGTGGCCATTAACTGTTTAGCAGCAGCTGTCGGGACGTCCATCTCCCCTTCTCTGTATGAAGAAGACTTCTCCATTTCGTACTCCTCCTCCAGTACTGGTGTTGATGAGCGGCGCCTATATGGAGCCATATACATGGTGCAGTCATGGACTCTAGCCCACAGCTTCCAATTTTCAGTCACGAAGTCGTGTATCTTCTGTCGGCGTCGTACTATTCATCTAGAACCAGAACTTTACCTTAATGACAATCCACTCACTACAGTGGAGACATATCGATTCTTAGGACTGGTTTTCGACGCCCGATTGACTTGGCTTCCTCATCTTCGTCAGCTGAAGCGGAAGTGCTGGCAGCACCTCAATGCCCTCCCCTGCCTGAGCAACACCAACTGGGGTGTAGATCGCTCTACACTGTCTTGTTCAATTCCGCCTTGTCTATGGGAGGCTGGTTTGTGGTTCGGCGGCGTCCTCAGCGTTGCGTTTACTCGACCTAGTGCACCACTGTGGCGTTAGACTGCCAATGGGAGCTTTTAAGACGAGTCCCGTGACCAGTGTCCTGGTGGAGGCCAGAGTCCCTCCACTGAAGGTTACGTGTGCACAACTGCTTGCCAGTTACGTTGCACACATTCGTAGTTATTTTGAGCATCCTACTTACCGTCTCCTTTTCCCACCAATGGCGGTTCATCTCCCACATCAGAGGCTCAGGTCAGGGCTTAAGATTGCGGTATGCGTGTGATCTATTCTGTCTGAAGAGGAGTCCTTGCCTTTACCACCTATACTCGAGGTCCATTCACGTACACCTCCATGGTGTACACCTAGGCCGAAGCTTCGCCTGGACAGTTAACCCCTCAGCTCTCCGCTGTCACTTCCTCTCTATTCTTGACATTTCCCGGGACCATGAAGTGGTTTACACCGACGGCTCGATGGCTGATGGTCACGTTGGCTTCACGTATGTTCATCGAGGACATGTTGAACAGCACTCCTTGCTAGATGGCTGCGGTGTTTTCATTTCCGAGGTGGCGGCCATTTCTCGTGGTCTTGAGCGCATCCACTCATGCCCTGGTGAGTTGTTTCTTCTCTGTACTGACTCCTTGGGCAGTCTACAAGCTATCGACCAGTGCTACCCCCGCCATCCTTTGGTAGCGACCATCCAGGAGTTCATCTATGCCCTGGAACGGTCCAGTCGTTCTGTGGTGTTTGTGTGGACCCCAGGTCATGTCGGAATCCAGGGAAATGAACTTGCCGACAGGCTGTCCCAGGCTACACAGAAACTGCATCTGCAGATCGACATCCCCATAACTGACCTGCGATCATTATTACACCACAAAGTTTTTCAGCTTTGGGAGATGGAATGGCATAATCTCAGTACACTCAACAAATTGCGTGGCATTAAGGAGACTATGCATCTGTGGAAGTCCTCCATGCGGGCCTCTCGCAGGGACTCTTTATTTCTCTGCCGGCTCCGCATTGCCCATACCTGGCTAACACATGGCTACCTCCTCTGCCGCGAGGACCCACCTCAGTGTCACTGTGGCTAACATATGACTGTCGTCCACATCTTGCTGGACTGCCCACTTTTAGCCCCTCTGCGGCGGACTTTTAACCTTTCTAGCACTCTACCTTCACTGTTGGGCGACAGTGCCTCAACAGCAGATTTAGTTTTATGTTTTATTCGTGAGGGGGAGGTTTTTATTGTACCATCTATGGGTGGACATTTAGCCTTCTCTCCGAGACCTCCACCCTCCGTCCATTTTAACTGTCTTTTCCCTACATGTGTTCAGCTCGCCTTGTCTTTTTGGGCCGCGTGGAGAGGCCGAGAGGTTTGAGGCTCTGTCACGGACTGTGCAGCCGCTCCCGCTGGAGATTCGTGTCCTCCGTCGGGCATGGATGTGTGTGTTTTTCTTAGCATAAGTTAGTTTAAGTAGTGTGTAAGACTAAGGACCGATGACCTCAGCAGTTTGGTCCCTTAGAAATTCACACACATTTGAACATTTTGTCTTTTTGGGGTGGATATTTTAATGTGTTGCAGAGTGGCTGGCTCATTCTCGTTTATTATTGTGATCAGCCAGCCCAGATCATCTGCTCTATGGTTTTAATACCTTCTTCTACTTTCCCTTGTGGTGTATGTTTTCCCCGTCTTTTGCTCGTTCCATTCGTTTTCTTTTTAGTTGTGGTTCCTCATTCCTTTTCCCCCTTATACTTTCTCAAATGTACTTTAAGTGCTTTTGTGCCTTGAGCCTTGCTTCCGTCAGGAAAAAGGGACTGATGACTCTGTAGTTTGGTCCATTGATACATCAAACCAACCAACCAACCACAACGCCATCAGGCGACATCCAACCTCGCGGTGGGCAGTGGTCATAATTTTTTGGCTTATCAGTGTATCTATGTAATTAAGACGAGGACAGCCAGTGATCTCTTCAGTACTGGTGTATTAGGATCGAACTCTTACGGGAATCGGCGAAATTCCGTGAGTAATTAGTATAATGGGCAAGGGCACTACATTAGTAGTTTGTGGATAAGTTGAGAATTTGTATCTGACGGGAGGGTTGTCCGTGCAGTTCTGATGGCCACTGAGTCTCGATAGCCTAGTGGTCAGCGCATTTGCCTAGTAAACAGGAGACCCAGTTTGGAATTCCGGACCGTCACAATTTCTCACCTTTCCTCATTGATTTAGATCAATGCCCACTCGCAGCCAATGCCTGTAATTGCTTTGTGTCTTAATATCGTAATTGTTTGTATGTCAAGTTTGTGTCTTTTGTAAATGAACATGTAATTAAGCTCAAATAATGTATTTCATTTGATCCCATTGTGCAAAAAGTATTAAATAACTTTGACCAGTTTTAGAGTGCAAATACTCCTACGTGTGTTGTAAACGAGGTAGAGACTTTGGCACAGCACGACTGGATTTTCTTGCAGACGCCGAGCGGCCACGGCCGGATTACGTTTCCGGCTTGACGTCATCGGGCAAGCCATGCGCGTCAATAGCAGACATCGCGCGGTATCGATCTCACCTGGCACAGGGAATGCCGTGAGGCTGTTCCTCCAGGGCGAGGCTCTTTCACTGCGCTGTCGATGACATATATAGCGTAACAGTCAACATCGACTGTTTCCATCTGAGCCCTGCTCACGTTAACAAATTGAAGCCGGCCAGTGTGGCCGAGCGGTTCTAGGCGCTTCAGTCTGGAACCGCGCGACCCCTACGGTCGCAGGTTCGAATCCTGCCTCGAGCATGGATGTGTGTAATGTCCTTAGGTTAGTTAGGTTTAAGTACGGTAGTTCTAAGTTCTAGGGGACTGATTACCTCAGATGTTAAGTCCCATAGGGCTCAGAGCCATCTGAACCATTTTTGAACAAATTGAAGACATCCAAGCCTAACCAAATGTGTTTACTGTGTGCCCACCTGGACGAAGTTGCCTAACGTCATGTATCTCTGTGGTATCTCCTTGAATGTATGTTCCTAAGACTGGAGTTCTAGTCCAGGAGAAGATAGAAACACGCACATACCACTCAGTTTTCTGCCTAACAACATTTACATCCGATAATGTGGACAAAAAGCAGAGTTCGCCTATTTCAGACATTGACCATTTGAACAGCGAATGAATCAATTGTATGTTCAGCCGAGCGGTCTAAGGCGCTGCAGTCATGGACTGTGCGGCTGGTCCCGGCGGAGGTTCGAGTCCTCCCTCGAGCATGGGTGTGTATGTTTGTATTTAGGTTAAGTGGTGTGTAAGCTTAGGGACTGATGACCTCAACATAAGACTTAAAAAAAAATTGTATGTTCAGCACATGTCCAGAAGCAACAGGTGCGTGTAAAGCGAAATTCAAACATCATTCACTGTTTTATTTACTAGAGTCAGAAACAAATACATAATTAGCATAACAGAGAAATGAAAGAAAGAATTATCAAGCTACACTGCTCTTCACAAAAATCCTGCTGCTTCAGCCGCACCCAGTGTCACAAGCAGATTACCTCCTATGCAATATAGAGGACATAATTGACAATCCAATAAATGCTTCATGGTCTGCGGTTTTCTGCAGTCATAATTGGTGGTATCCACAGGGAAATGTCATTTCTGGAAGTTACTCCTGGATCTACCACTTGCAGAACGAAGACGGTTCAGTGATCTCAATACGATTTAATTCGGCCCAGGTGGATGGATTTCCGAAGCGGGAGGCCAGGTTGAATTATTCTCAAGTCGACAATACACGATTGATTTTTTGTTGTACCTGCTATTGTTTGCAAGGTAGAAGTGGTCTTGAGAAATGTTCTTCTGGATCTCAGCCGTGGGCAGCTGGAATATGCCCATGTACTACATGGTTTTCTTGATGAGCCTGATTTGTTCTCTCCGCGTTGGCAGCTACTACACGACGAATATCTGGTGGCGCTATGCCGGCGAGCTGGTTGAGTTTTACCGCCTTATTTAGTAAGGGTGTGTTGCGCAGTAGGTGGTGTAATAACGTACATGAACATGTCACTCCCCGAGTAAGAGAGAAGGTGCCCGCCCGGCTAGCCGCGCGGTCTAACGCGCTGCTTCCCGAGCGGGAAGACGTGACGGCTCCCGGCACGAACCCGCCCGGCGGATTAGTTTCGTAGTCCGGTGTGCCGGCCGGCCTGTGGATGGTTTTTAACGCGGTTTTCCATCTACCTCAGCGAATGCGGGGTGGTTCCCCTTATTCCGCCACAGTTATACTATGTCGGCGATTGCTGCGCGAACACTGTCTCCACGTACGCGTACACGATAATTACTCTACCACGCAAACATTTGGGGTTACACTCGTCTGGTATGAGACGTTCCCGGGGGGAGACTGGGGCCGAACAGCAATATAACCCTCGAATCGGTGTGCAGCGGCGGTGGGGTGGGTGGACTGCTGTGGCCTGTTGTGGGGTTGTGAACCACTGAGGGCTACGGCGGGACGAAGCCTTTCCGTCGTTTCTAGGTCCCCAGTTTAATACACAATACCAGAAAGAAGGTTGGTTTTAGAAAACTATCTTAGTATCTTATGCCAAGCTATAAAATATTCGAAAACAGTGTTGTGTGGTCTAGCATACAAAACTAAGAAAGTCGAGGCATTTCAGTATCTTGTGAATGAATTAGAAGACATAGGTCAGAACACTACGCACATCACTAGCCACGTTCACAAATTTACTGCTGCGTTTTGAGGTCTCTTTAAATTATGTGGAAAAAGAATACATATGACACTAATTTAAATGAAAGCCAATCATTCAGTACTGTGCTTTAACATTTAACCAAGTATACTTTGAAATAATGTTGTCATCGCCTAAATATGAATCATATTCTGTTCAGAAGATAATGTTTCGTACAGCGAAACGCCAAATCAGCTCTATCCTACTGGCTTTATGATTTTCTTCAAACTAAAGAGAAATCTACATGATTCCTCACTTTCCTTTGTACGTCGCTCACATGAATTGTACATCAGAATTGAGAGACGTGGTGCATTGTTTAAGCATCATGATTAAATATGCTCACAGCCTTCATGGAAAATGTTTTCGGTAGCCTCCAGAACCGTGATTGTACCCAGGTGTGCACTTCTTCACCCGAAGCAACCTGACACTCTAATTTCTTCCTTCAGAGCATCAAAACTGGGAAAATCGCACGGGGAGAGATCGGGACTGTATGGAGAATGTGAAAATTTTCGCCAGTGAAACGCCTCAGCGTATTCGGAACAACTTGGTAACATGTGGGCCTACCCGGAGTTACCTCACAGTGGGATCAATGTTAATTACGTTATGGCGATTACTTTTGAAATAATGAATAGTTTACTTAATTTCTGCATCTTTCTGGTTTTCATTTGACTGTGTCCTACATGATTAAATTCCTTATCTGATAATCCAGATTTATGATTTCTTTAAATCACCTAAGAAGGGTTTCTGGATAGTTCATGAGACAAGGCCAAGATTTATCTCCTCTATTATCATGTGGTATGTACAACGGCAATTTTCGCAGTATTTTAAAACTGAACTTTCATTTTCTTCCTTCCAGAGCTGGACACCTTAAAAAGAAAGGCAAGCTACTTAGTGCACCAGACGAGTGATCTCACATTCTGAAAGGAATCTCGACGTGGGTATAACTCTGCATTCGTTCTGGAAAAAATCGCTTTACGTGTTACTGTACATTAGTGTGATAGTGTTAAGTTTGAATGAAACTCTTTTGAATGCAGCTGCCTTGTGCTGAATAGATACTACAGATGCCAAAGCCACAATAACTGCTCAAGAACAAACTATACTGTCTGCCAAAAAAAGTGATGCATCTAAAAGAGGAGGAAGAAACTAAACGGAAATTGGCGGATTGAGAGGGTGTGCGATGTTATTTCAGTGATTACGATATCGAGACAAATTAAAAACAAAAAAACAAAAAAAAACCTTGGCAGTGTGGCTCCACTTATGAGAGTGACGTTGCACGCCCTCTGACCTAGATGAATGCACTGACTCGGTTGGGAAAGGTGTCGCAATGTCGTTGTACCCTGTAATGAGGTAAGTTGCCCACCACTGTTGTAACAGGTCTTGATGCTCTGGATATTGCCACTGAGACGGTGTTCACGTAATAGCTGATCCCACACAATTTTCTTTGGGAACGGATGTGAAAGGGGGGGGGGGGAGGGGGGGTTGTTTGGGGGAATGGGGGAAGAGACCAACGGAAAACGATTGGTACGCGTTTGATCCTTTGCACAGTGCAATCCTAATTGATGATTTCGTTGGGTCAACATGGGGACACGTAGGGATCGTCTGCTGTGAAATCCCATGTTCGACAATTTGCGTGAACGGTTTTCTTCGAAACACTTGCACCTGCATCAGCACGGTACTCTGTCGCCAGATCTGTAAAATCTCGTCCATCCTGATTTACAGAGAGGGAAAACTTAGATTTTCCACATTCTGTGGTGTCGTGTCGCATACTCGTGGTTTCACCGTCCTTCAAACATTTTTCATGGATGCTCACGACAGTAGCTTACAAACAGCCGACCGGCTTTACCGTTTCCGAGATTCTCGTGACCAGGCGCCGGGCCATAACAATCTGTTCTTTGTCACAGTTGCTTGTGTCAATGATGTTTCTCATTTGCGGCACGGCCGCTAGAATGATTTCCCATTTGTCTCCGCTTATAAACTTTTCTTACCGCGACATGCTCCTGCAGTGCCAGCAGGGGGCATTCGGTCTCGGGTTAGACTGTGGTCATAATGTAGCAAATACATTCGCAGCTACGAACGTGGGCAATCTCCAACTGTAGAACGGACCTTAACTCGAACCCGGATTTCCCGCATGTCACGAGCGGTCACCTTAACAATTTCGGCTATCCGTGCACGCTTGATCGTCGGACCCAAACTTCCATAGGCCTTTGTCCATGTGTCATTAACCCGCACTCGTATTCTTATTGATTTACCTACGGGAGAGACATTTAATCAAAAGTCACTAGCCTAGATTCGGTGGATAGATATGATATTGCAGAGTCTATAAGACAATCAAGCATATCCGAAGAAACAGGCACGGCGGCGAATACAGCCGCGATGAAATACGGAAAATGTATTCGCAGTTGGGAATAAGGGCAACTTTCAACTGAGCAGTGGAACGACGACATTCAAAATTTTAACTGTCGTGATTCCAGGCTACAGTTGGAGGTTTCCCGTGTTCGCAACTGCGAATACATTTTCTGTATTTCACAACAGCTATGATAGCCGCAGTGGCTAGTCCTTCAGACGTGCACGCCTATCCGAAGGAAATTTACATCGTTCTTCTTACGAATACAGGTGCTGCAATATCTTATCTTGTGTTCGTAATATTCTGACTTATCAGTGTATAGCTAGGCGATCTTCACATCATCCTATTGAGCCACTGCTCGTGTGCCACTCATCCAGGAAAAATAATGAAAGCTGATACCGAGAGGAATGGAACTGTGTTTACTGCCGATTTTTGGACGAAATTTTAGGATGTTCTACATTATTATTTTATTTGGTTAATCTGTTTTCAACTTAGAAGTCCATCAACAGACTATAACTGTGCATCGTCATGAAGGAGGGTACAGTGCTGGTGAACAACTATGAAAAGATATTAAACATGGAATGTGAGGAGAAAACACAGATTAAAATTCTTATTTGACAGTAAAATTAAAATATGATTGGAAATATTTAAGCTAAACAGTCAATAAATGTAAAAGATAATGTACAACTGAATTCAGTTTCTTAGGCAAACTGTTCTTCGATGAGGTGTAATGAAGATGTTCGTGTACGAATTACCTTCATCTCCTGGTAGAGACATGTAGGTTTAACGGAACTGTGCTTGAGGTGACAAAAATCATGGGATAGCGATATGTCCACATACAGGTAGCGGTAGTATCGCGTAAACAGGTATAAAAAGTCAGTACATTGGCAGAACTGTCATTTGTTATCAGACGATTCATATGAAAAGATTTCCTACGTGATAATGGCCGCACGGTGGGAATTAACAAACTTAGAACGCAGAATGGTTGTTTGAGATTGACGCATGGGACATTCCATTTTAGAAATCATTAGAGAATTCAATATTCCGAGATCCACAGTGTCAAAAATGCCGAGAATACCAAATTTCAGGCAGTACGTCTCACCAAGGTGGCCGACGGCCTTCACTTAACGGTTAGCATACAGGACTCGCATTCGGGAGGACGACGGTTCAAACCCGAGTCCGGCCATCCTGATTTAGGTTTTCCGTGATTTCCCTAAATCACTTCACGCAAATGCCACGCTAATGCGAACTTCTGTTTAGTCTCTAATGCCTCTAAGAATCTAGGAAACTCATTGTCAACAGGTCTTTAAAACGTTAACCTCCTCGTTTGCCCTTAAAACGTTAACCTCCTCGTTTGCCCTTAGTACCAAACTGTTGCCATCTCTAGAAGAATTCAACTAAATGTAACAGGGAGAAAGTGAGGATTGATACAGTTCAAGTATAAAGATAAAATTCATTAATCGCTTCAAAATCTAAAATAAGTTATATGTTCCATATCTCGCGAATGAAGATATTGTTCTTTCTGCCTTACAACGCTTAATTAACTGTCCAGATTCTAATAAAGAACCATCTTTTCTTAACCCTAGATTACTAAACCCTCGTAAAATTTGTGACTGCAGTTGGTATCAATTTGCGGTTCCTGTCAATCAAGTATTGTCAGTGAAGAGTACAAACAGGACATTTTAAACTTATATCGTATGTGACGTACCATGGGAGACTCTATAACTGGAGTTAACTAGTGCATAAACTACAAATTTTGACTACCTTTCTATAAAATATGAAACAGTAGAATCTACAGTGGGTTACTAATAATGTAACATTTCCCTCCTTTATTTTTCTAGGATTAATAAGTCGGTGCACTGAATCCTTCCTTTGTGTGCTCTCTTCAGTTCCCTGAATAACACATTGAAAAATAATTGAAGTATGTTTTTAAAAGTTGGCATGTTTTTGTTTACGTGGTTCATGTGTTTTGGATCCGTTATGTATTAGAAAATGGGCTTATAACCCGAAACTTCGGTCGTAAAGTGGTAATAATGTTTGTGAAATAAGGCTAAAAAGTGTTTTGTTTAGCTAATACAAAACACAATCTTTCACCAAGAACTCACAGTTAAAGCAATTGAAGCATTTAAATGAAATAGATCACTCTACCCATCTCTAAACTCAGCCGTGTGGTCTCGTGATGTTTGCGAAGAATGATTGTGCAGTTCTGTTCCCAACAGCTACAACACTAGTCAATCTATACGTTGTGTGCTTTCAAGCGAGATTACAAAACAAGATTTATACTTTACTTTTACTGTACACATCTTGCGCGGCGTAATCCAACAGGCTAAACGTCATAAGCTGCTCCTCTTCTTCATTATTCTATATCTAACATAGCGAAAATGTGCCGGGCTTCGTGTCTTAGATGAGGAAACTGCGCGCCGTCCACACAACTACGGAGAATAGTGCACGTTTGATAGTCGAAGAGAGCGCTGTTTTTACCAGAGGCACAGCTTTGTGGATTATCTGATTTAATACAACAGCAGTCATCTAGTTAATTTGTCGCAAACGTTCAGCTACTGCACACGCACACCTGTGAACTACAGTGTTATACATCCACTGCCTTGCACGGATTTCTCAGCTCGGCCGATTTATCTGCATGGTCTTGGCAACGGTTGAGTGTTATGGGATATCTTTAAATATCCGCAATGTGTATTACTGTTTGTGAAAACTACAACACTCAGAAGGAGTGATCTGAATCGCTCCAAAATCAGACAATGCGTAAAAGAGTGGCCCGATAGCTCCATCTTTCGTGTGACCGGACACGACAATGTCACACTACGCTCAGTCGGTGCAGAGCCGTCAAACAAAGTGGAAACGTGCAAGCAAGTGCTCATATGCCTCGTTGACAGTCAAAGACGCGATATCAGCATGTAAGAGAGTACGTCCGTGGAAATATGACTGGCCAGCGGGAAACAGGTTTGTCGTACCGTGGCATTGCGGCTCTTGAGGGGCACCCTGTTACAAAAGTGATCAGAGTGTGGTTCAAATGGTTCAAATGGCTCTGAGCACTATGGGACTAAACATCTATGGTCATCAGTCCCCTCGAACTTAGAACTACTTAAACCTAACTAACCTAAGGACATCACACAACACCCAGTCATCACGAGGCAGAGAAAATCCCTGACCCCGCCGGGAATCGAACCCGGGAACCCGGATCCGAGTGTGGAACCAGCGGGCAGAAGAGGGCCGTACACAGCGACTAGAAGGTAATGGGCGACACAATGTGAGAGGATTGCCATCTTGTCCACATGGCTGTAACCGACAGACCAGCTTCGTTCACAATGTGAGCTCGACGTTGAAGCACTCCAACGGGCATGGACATGTCTTCTGTCTTCGACAACGGTCCGACAGCGTCTGCTGAGGGCTAGACTAGTGATACGCTTGCCATTACGTCAGCTGCCCCACGCCTCAGATTCCAATAGGCAAGCGAACACTACAGTGTATTCGGACGGGTCTCCCTTAAACTTATCTTACAGTGAAGGCCGCGCTCGTTTTAGACGCTACCGTAGTGAACGCATGGGGCAGACTGCATTGTTGAGCGGTACAGCGGACAAACCACAAGTGTGATGGTGTAGGGTGCCGTTGACTATATCATACTATCTCGCATCCTACAGATTGAAGGCAATCTGAGAAGCAACTGCCACGTCATAGAAGTTTGAGGTTCTAGGCACTGCTCCTCCTACGGGCAGCTCCACATACCACATTTCAGCAGGACAATGCTTGGCCATATATGGCTAGGAATGTGCAAGCCTTCTTCGAAGAACGATGGGTGCTACTGCTTCCTGAGCCTGCACGTTCGGCTGACACGTAGCCCATCGACAATGTCTGGGATCGGTCAGTCGGCAACTTGTGCTTTTTGGTTCTTCTGCGACCACTATTTTGTGGACACGTATACAAAACACGAGGCAGTATGCTTCCCAGCGGCATATCCAGGCCCTCTTTGATTCCATTCCACGCGTATGAAGCCTCTGACTGCAGCACGTGGCGGATTCACATCTTACTCAGTTCTCATGCTCAAAATGCGCGTACATTTCTGAGATTCTAATCACTTATGTGTCGTCGTGCCTCCAATCTGTAGAATAAATTTCATTACAGTCACAGGCCTCTTTCTTGGCGTTACAATTTTCACAAACAGTGGTGTATTTATCTGGTAGGTAGGTTCTAACATAGATTGAATCGGGCTATCAAAGTTCGTATACACGGAGCGACTCATTTAATGTCATACAAAATGTTGACACGTCACCGAAGACCGAGCGAGGTGGCGCAGTGGTTAGCACACTGGACTCGCATTCGGAAGGACGACGGTTCAATCCCGCGTCCGGCCATCCTGATTTAGGTTTTCCGTTCAAAAATGGTTCAAATGGCTCTGAGCACTATGGGACTTAACATCTGTGGTCATCAGTCCCCTAGAGCTTAGAACTACTTAAACCTAACTAACCTAAGGACATCACACACATCCATGCCCGAGGCAGGATTCGAACCTACGACCGTAGCAGTCGCGCGGTTCCGGACTGAGCGCCTAGAACCGCTAGACCACCGCGGCCGGCTAGGTTTTCCGTGATTTCCCTAAATCGCTCTAGGCAAATGCCGGGATGGTTCCTTTGAAAGGGCACGGCTGACTTCCTTCCCCGTCCTTCCCTAATCCGATGAGACCGATGACTTTGCTGTTTGGTCTCTTCCCCCAAACAATCCAATCCAATCCGTCACCGAAGATTGCAAGACTCCATTTTCAGTATGGTTCGACACGGCATACATTTGAAGCTATAAAAATCTTTGAGAAAGATACTTTAGGGCGGCAATTCAATTTCATATGGCTGCCGCTAAAGAGCATCACAATGTCCAGATTCATGGGTCCAATTTTGGAGTATCACAGCATTTAAAAAGGGTTCTCTCGTAAGATTTAAGCTAATAAAGCATCTTCTCCCTCCAGCTGAACATACCTTAAACCGATGTCTGAAATCCTCTTCAGTATCCTCCAATCATAAAATTAGCATCTCTGTGATTCACTTGCCACCTTACACGTTTCCGCGTATCGACACACCAAATACCCAACCCGCGCGGATAACTGTGGGTATTGAAGATGTGCCGGCCTCGGATCGCATCCGCACAAGGGATTAACGGTGTGATTCGGTTTGCCGCCCAGGCTGGATGTGGGTTTTAGCCGGTTTCCCTTATCCCACTAGGTAAATACCAGGCTGCTACGTAAGTCCCGCCTCAGTTACGCGATTCTCGTAATTTAGACAACTTCGCTCACTTTCACATGAATAAAACACTACAGGCAGACTATTGGGATACACACATTCCACCCCAAGAAAATTTGGAAATTGGTGCTAAGGTCTTATGGGACCCAAACTCTGAGGTCATCGGTCCCTAAGCTTACACACCACTTAAGCTAACTTAAACTAACTTACGCTAAGCACAACACACACACACACAAACACACACACACACACACATATGCCCGAGGGAGGACTCGAACCTCCGACGGGGAGTCCCCCGTGAACCGTGACGAGGCGCTCCAAACCGCACGGCTACCCCGCGCTACGCCCCAGGTCAGGCGTCAGGACGGGCATCTGGTCACCTCTTAAATTAACCATGCCAAATTAGTTAATAACCATGCCACCCCAGCGCCGATAGGGAACAAAGGTACAAGAAAAAGGAGCAGCACCAGATACCCAGGCGTACTAATTCCTGCAGGTGTATCAATGACGTTACAGCCAACTATGGAGCACTCTCTGTATCGATATAGATTAAGAGAGCACGGGCAACATGCAGTCTTACGTCATCTTATTCAGAAAAAAAGATAACGTCTCGCAAATCTCGGAGACCGAACACAGTCGCAGGTCTTAACAAGTCACAGATTTAACAACGGGCGTCCCAGTTACGTGCTGTGAGAAGTAGAGTTAATCCTTATGTATATCAAATGCCAAAAAAAAAAAAAAAAAAAAAAAAAAATGGCTCTGAGCACTATGGGACTGAACATCTACGGTCATCAGTCCCCTAGAACTTAGAACTACTTAAACCTAACTAACGTAAGGACAGCACACAACACCCAGTCATCACGAGGCAGAGAAAATCGCTGGCCCCGCCGGAGTTTTGAGCGGACGATCTGGACGTGTGTCCGTCAGAAAAAGGAAATTTGTTTAGTTGGATGTCACAAAATTGTATATATGTTATGACTTTTGAACGCTATTAAGGTAAATACATTGTTTGTCTCTATCAAAATCTTTCATTTGCTAACTATGCCTATCAGTAGTTAGTGCCTTCAGTAGTTAGAATCTTTTATTTAGCTGGCAGTCTTGGTGCTCGCTGTATTGCAGTAGTTCGAGTAACGAAGATTTTTGTGAGGTAAGTGATTCATGAAAGGTATAGGTTATTGTTAGTCAGGGCCATTGTTTTGTGGGGATTATTGAAAGATTGCGTTGCGCTAAAAATATTGTGTGTCAGTTTAGTGATGATCAGAATAAGTAAAGAGAAAACTGTTTGAGTACGTTGAGTTTTGCTCAGCTGTTTGAAAATCAAATAACGTAGAAGTTTGCCAGCATAGTCTTTCTTTTCAGTAAAAGGGGACGTTTCAAGTTCCGCTGTGTGATAACGTCCTCCTAGAAAAAGAAAACCCATCTCCGAGTGGGGAGCACTGAGAAGCATTTTATCCTCAGAAAAGGGGAAAAAAGGTAATGATAGGCAATCCTTATGTAACGATACCCTGTAAAAAAGTAATGCGAAAGAAATTTTCAGCAATAGTACTTAGAAAGCTGTAGGAGGATAAGTAGTATCACACAGTTGTTGACCACCTGGTTGTGCGGCATTGATCTGGATAAGCCCCCAACCCTCTGCAGTGTCACGTGCTAGGGAGTAGAATTCTATTGATATTCTTCCGTCAGTGGAACCGGAAATTGATGTTAGCGCAATACCATCGACGACGGTAGGCTGTATGTTGGGATTTACACTCACAATTAACACATTTGCTGAGGAAAGATGAGGGTCCTATCTCAGTACAGGACTGTTGTTTCTTTTTGAGGTCTTCAGACGGAAGCCTAGTTTCATGCAGCACTCTACGCTAGCCTATCCTGTGCAGGTCTCTTCATCTTTGCATAGCTATTACAAAGTTCATCCACTTGACTCTGCCTGCTGCAGTCGAGTGTCTGTTTCTCTCCGATTCGGTCCAGTACCTCTTCAACTATCCGATCTATGCAACTAATCCTCAGCATGTTTCTGTAGCAGCATACTTCAAAAGCTACTATTCTCTTTTTTCTCTTCTAATACGTACAATTTTTCGTGTACTTTTACTTCCATATAAGGGTACACTCCAGAGAAATACGTTCAGAAAAGTCTTCTTAACACACGATATTCTGTATTAAAATTAAGAGTGTTGGAAATTTGATAGTGGCAACTATTTATTTACAGCTTCTAAAAAATATTACATGTTTCAAAGAAGTCCTTCAAAGAAGTCACCAGCATTGTGTACAGCCCGTTGCCAGCGATGTAAATGTGGAGGGATACCGTTAATAGCGGCGGTTGTTTTGATAATTCAACTGCAGCGGTCTGTTGTCCGACGAACCTCTGTAACAGTTCTGAAGCAAAATGCCGTGACGTGCTTCCTTCGGTTTAGGAATCAAGCAGAAGGCACACGGGCTTAAGTCCGGAGAGTGTGACGGGTGGTACAACACTTCTCTGCCCATCAAATTGTCCTGCAAAATGATGGGCGGGTCCTACAGAAAGTGTCGCCACTTCCTTGTCTAAGCTGTTCATTTTTGGGTCACATCCTGCAACCAACTTAGGAAAAGAAGTGGCTACGCTTTCTGCAGGATCCGCCCATAATTTTGCAATGCAATGCTCGGGCGCATTTGGCACAAGCTGACTGATTTGTTCGATCGATGTGGCTGCGAAGTACTGTACCATTCACTTCATTTCCCGGACTTAAGCCATTATGAATCCAACTTGATTCGTAAGGTGAAGGAAGCACTTCATGACATTCGCTTCAGAATTGTCACGCAGATGCGTCGGGCAATACACAGCTGCAGTCGAACTATCAACACAGCTGGCACTGCTAAGGATATCCAACGACAACCACATCGCTGGCAGCTGGTTATACGCAATGCTGGTGACTACTTTGAAGGATAGTAAAATTTTGAAACGTGTATCTATTTTGCATAAGTTGCAAATAAAGAGTTGTCGCTATTGAAGTTCCAATATTTCTGAGGAACGCTTTTCTTGCTACTGATAGTCTGCATTTTATATCCTCACTACTTTGGCCATTGTCAGCTTTTTGCTCCCCTAATAGCAAAACTAATCTACTGCTTTTGATTAGAGACGTGCGGTGACAGGAAGAACAAGATTGCTGGTCAGATGACGCAAGAGCAGAACAACTAATGAACAAGAAAGTAGCGATGCAGATAAATTATATAGTGAACGAATTATCATCTAGTACACAGACAAAGCCAAGACTTATTACTCTAACACAAGGATATATGCCTACTAGCTCTGCAGATGATAAAGTGATTAAAAACTGTGTAATGAGATAAAAGAAATAAGGGAAATAAAATTTAATTTTGGTGGAGGACTGGGATTCAACAGGAAAACAATTAGACATAATAGGCGAACATGAGCAAGAGGGCTGGAACGTAAGGGGAAGCCATGCGATAGGAAGTTGCACCACGAATTTGGCCTAATGATCATGAATGAAGGTTATATGCATGGAAGATTCTTGGAGGCACCGGCAGACTCCAGACATAATCTGTAATGATTAGATAGAGATTCAGAAACTAGATTTTAAATTTATGCGATTGCAGTCTTTCTCGGCGTATTCCAATGATGAATTCTTCTCGGGTTATCAGCCAATTGGTAGCGTCGTCTTGTCGCAACGTTTCGATGCGTTTCGTACCCATCATCTTCTGGCGAAGTGTCATCTTCGTCAGCACGAACTGACCTCTTGATTATGTCCCATAAATGCTCAATGGGATTCATGTCTAGCGTTTTCGGTGGCTACATCATTCGCTAGATTGTCCAGAATGATCTTCAAACCTATCGCGAACAGTTGCGCCCCATCGACATGGTGCGTTGGCATCCATAAAAATTCCATCGTTGTTTCGAAAAAAGAAGCCAGACATAACCATTTCCAGTCAATGATCAGTTCAGCTGGACTATAGAACTCAATCCATTCCATGTAAACAGTCCACACCATCATGGGAACACCACTAGTTTTGACTGTTCCTTGTTGACAACTTGGGTCCATGGCTTGGTGGCATCAGTGCCACATTAGAACCCTATCATCAGCCCTTACCAACTGAAATCGGGACTCGTCTGACAAGAGCACGGTTTTCCAGTCGTCTATTGTGCAACCGATGTGATCATGAGCCCAGAAAAGGCGCTGCAGGCGATGTCGTGCTGTTACCAAAGGCACTCGCATCATTCCTCTGCTGCCATAGCGCATTAACGCCAAATTTTGCCCCACTGTCCTAACGGATAAGTTCGTCGTATGTTCCACATTGCTTTCGGCAGTTACGTGAAGCAATATTCCTTGTCTGTTGCCACTGACAACCCTATGCAAAGACTGTCGCTCCTGGTCGTTAAGTGGAGGCCTGCGACCACTGCGTTGTCCGTGGTGAGGGGCAAAGCCTGAAATTTGATATTCTCGGCACGCTCCTGACGCTGTTGGTCTCGGAATATTGAATTCCCTAACTATTTCCGAAATGGAATGTTCCATGCGTCTAGCTCCGACTTCCATTCCACATTCAGAGTCTGTTAATTCCCTTCGTGCGGTCATAATCATGTCGGAGACCTTTCCACATGAATCATCTGAGCACAAATGACAACTCCGCCGATGTACTGCCCTTTTATACCTTGCCTACTCATCTCAGTGTGGCCCCTCGCTCTAAATGACACTGCAAAGCGGTTTGGGGTCAATCCACATCACTAGCGCATAATCCTATTCGATACCACTTCCCTTCCCACTGCTAAGTACTGATACTGAAAATTTCTTCCACACTAGTGTGACGTAAGGATCGTTTGCCATCACAGGAGTACCCGTTAGTAGGGTCATATACAGCAGGAAATCATAACTGAGTGGTTTTCCGCGAAAATTGCCCTCGAATCAGTTATACGAGTATTTGTAGCCGGCAGGTACTTCAGCCAGCCGGAAATCGAAGTAAGGTAAAATCTGGATTCAGTACCAAACATAGCAAGGTGTCGGCTGCACGTACCTCGAGCAGGAGCGGCGGCGGCAGCTGCGTCGGCACTGGCGGCGGTCAGTGCGCCCGGGAACTGGGGACCGCCACAAAATGCCGGAAGCACCTACGCCCTGCATCCGGCGTGCTACCAGCTGACCAGTCCGTTATGCACGCGGATGCTGCGACGGAAGCTGCCTGTCGCTACCAATCTCGCGCGGGAAATACGATGGCTCACCATATGATAGGACGCCTAACACGGAGTTCCAAACACAGAGCGCCACATGAAGGTAGTTTAGCATTAGCGGCATGCGCTACAATGATTTTAGTATGTCATATTTTAACTGAAATGCTCCAAATAAGTTTTACTCCACTCACCACAAGACCACTTTGAACACAAAATCACTATGTACACTATATCAGCAATAGTATGTAGACACTTATTAGTGGATGTTAATGTGGGATGTGTCCACACTTCCCCTTTATGACGTCTTGAACTCTCTTTGGGGAACACTTTAAATTACACTACTGGCCATTAAAATTGCTACACCAAGAAGAAATGCAGATGATAAACAGGTATTCATTGGACAAATATATTATACTAGAACTGACATGTGATTACATTTTCACGCAATTTGGGTGCGTAGATCCTGAGAAATCAATACCCAGAACAACCACCTCTGGCTGTAATAACAGCCTCGATACGCCTGGGCATTGAGTCAAACAGAGCTTGGATGGCGTGTACAGGTACAGCTGCCCATGCAGCTTCAACACGATACCACAGTTCATCAAGAGTAGTGACTGGCGTATTGTGACGAGCCAGTTGCTCGGCCACCATTGACCAGACGTTTTCAGTTGGTGAGAGATCTGGAGAATGTGCTGGCCAGGGCAGCAGTCGAAGATTTTCTGTATCCAGAAAGGCCCGTACAGGACCAGCAACATGCGGTCGTGCATTATCTGCTGAAATGGTTTTGTAGGGATCGAATGAAGGGTAGAGCCACGGGTCCTAACACATCTGAAATGTAACGTCCACTGTTCAAAGTGCCGTCAATGCGAACAAGAGGTGACCGAGACGTGTAACCAATGGCAATCCATACCATCACGCCGGGTGATACGCCAGTATGGCGATGACAAATACACACTTCCAATGTGCGTTCACCGCGATGTCGCCAAACACGGATGCGACCATCATGATGCTGTAAACAGAACCCGGATTGATCCGAAAAAATGACGTTTTGCCATTAGTGCACCCAGGTTCGTCGTTGAGTACACCATCGCAGGCGCTCCTGTCTGTGAGACAGCGTCAAGGGTAACCGCAGCCATGGTCTCCGAGCTGATAGTCCATGCTCCTGCAAACGTAGTCGAACTGTTCGTGCAGATGGTTGTTGTCTTGCAAACGTCCCCATCTGTTGACTCCGGTGTCCGATACGTAGCTGCACGATCCGTTACAGCCATGCGGATAAGATTCCTGTCATCTCGACTGCTAGTGATACGAGGCCGTTGGGATCATGCACGGCGTTCCGTATTACCCTCCTGAACCCACCGATTCCATATTCTGATAAGTCATTGGATCTCGACCAACGCGAGCAGCAATGTCGCGATAGGATAAACCGCAATCGCGATAGGCTACAATCCGACGTTTATCAAGGTCGGAAACGTGATTGTACGCATTTCTCCTCCTTACACGAGGCATCACAACAACGTTTCACCAGGCAACGCCGATCAACTGCTGTTCCACAGCATCTTCTTCCTGTCGGTTAAATTTCGCGTCTGTAGCACGTCATCTTCGTGGTGTAGCAATTTTAAAGGCCAGTAGCGTAGGTATCGGAATGTCTGTGGACGAATGGCAGCCCACTGGTTGTTAAGAGCCGAAACTAGAGAAGGTAGTCTGGGGAGAAGTCAGACTTTTAACTTATCCCAAAACGGTTCTATTCAGTTCACTTCGAGGCTCTCGGCAGGTTAGCCCATTGTAGAAATGTTGCTGTGCACAAACTATTGTCTCACAGATGCTACTTAATATTCTTATTTTTCTTTTTTTTATGCCGTATCTACAAGGGCTCGGTAAATTATTTTAGAATTTGACGTTGTGAACGTTAGAGAGTAGCCGGATGCGTTTCCTGTCGGCACGCCTTTACCCCTGACGGAAATTTTGTACCCCAACTGTCTGCATCTAGTGTTATCCATGTGAAAGAACGTTTTCTAAATGTTTGCGAATCGTGTAACTGAGGCGGGATATGGGTACCAGCCTGGTATTTACCAAATCGGCTCTGGGGAAACCGTCTAAAAACCACAACCAGGCTGGCCGGTACACCGGCTGTTGAGTTTCATAACTCACTTGCCACTCCAAGTGCCATCTGATGGGAAATATTGTAACTTTGTGTGTGCGGATTTGGACTTTCCAGGTTCTTTGTTTTGGCAGTATTGCCGGGCATCCGTTGAGAGCCTGGAGACACAGCAGTGAGCAGACGTTTGTGTCGGCCAGCCAAAGGCCACAGCTCGCAGGCACCTTTTAACATACTAATGAATACCACGTTGTGCACTTGTAAGCTAATAGGGAATAAAGTATTTTCACGTAAAGGTTGTGTTCGGTCTCATCACTGTGGATTGGAAATAATTTGAGGGCAGTGATTCGTCTAGTACTAAACACTCCAAACTTAAATGTACCAGCGCATGACCAGAGGCCTCCAAGTGAAGTGCGTACATTTTTTTGTCCTCCAGGTTGGATGCAGTGGGCACGCGGAACAGTTACGTCCGCGCGTGTTTTTTTTTCGGTATTTACGAACGTTTGCAAAACCGTGAGAAGCTAACCACTTGAGAGTTCCACACATTCTCGGTTACGTCAGTAAGCGCTACTGAGTGTTCTAAGGCCTTTTCTGGACTTCGATAACATCAGTGTTCAGAGACATTTCGGCCGCGCGGTGTCGCCACTGTCATACCCATACCCAAGCCTGATAAGGACAAAAACCTTCCTGCTAGGGCCGCGCGGGGTAGCCGCGCGATCTGAGTTGTCTCGTCACGGTCCACGCGGCTCCCCCCGTCGGAGGTTCGAGTCCTCCCTCGGCCATGGGTGTGTGTGTTGTCCCTAGCGTAAGTTAGTTTAAGTTAGATTAAATATTGTGTAAGCTTAGGGACCGATGACCTAATAAGTTTGGTCCCATAAGATCTTACCATAAATTTACAAAACGTTTACAGAGACATTTTCCGCAAATGTTTAACGTGTGTCGTCAAAAGCAAACCACGCGGAGTTCAGACACGGACGACGCCAACCATCTCCTGTGACGTCATCTGCTCCCGCCGAAACTTGCACCATCGGAGACTGCAGCCACAAACGCGCCAGTTGCTAGCGTTTGAGAGGTCACTGCTGTCTTCCGCGCTTACTGCAACATGGACTTACTATGATGAAGTACGACAATCCAAAAAAATTGCAGCCAGGCATGCAGAGGCTTTGTTGGCCTTACCCAGAGTCGGCAATGGCACGGCAACTGATGATACACAATTAATTAACCTTGTGTGTAGCCATTTGAAGGCCTTAGAGACTCGTAAACCTGATGTCGCACTACACGAATTCATTCTTTCGCATGCAATTCTGGCTGGTTTGCGACCCACAGCTCGTCATGAGTGAGAGGCAAATATGTCTGGGTCAACGTTCACCACACTGAATCAACTGATAGTTTTTTTGTAAACAAAATGTCAGGCTTTCGAGCTGATTCAAATCAGGGACAGCACTTCATTAGACTTGCAAGGCAGTTCCAGTACTATAATTCAAATGAAACATGTGAGGAAGGTAAGCTTGGCTCACTCCGATAAAAAAGAAAATTGCAAATTTTGTAACCAGTATCACTCTGTCACCAAATGCAAGGGATTTCAAGCAACAGGTATCGACGATCGACGGGAATTTGTCACGATAAATGAGCTGTGTTTTTACTGCATCTGCGCTGATCACTTTGCTAGTAAGTACAAGGCTCCTCCTTGTAAGATCTGAAATGGAAAGCACAATACATTGCTCCACAAGTCAGCTGATTCGAAGTGTAGTCACTCTGATGACTCCAAAAGCTGTTCCTTGCCCCATCAGGCTACTAAGTGGAGATCACATGGCAGTTGTGACGTATTGGTGGCAACAGCTATGGTCAATGTTACAGACAGCATGGGTAGAGAGCAATCTTGTAGGGCGCTCGTAGACAGTGCATGCCAACGGTCCTTTATTTCCAAGGGCATTCACTATGATCACTAGAGACCGGATGACAAGAAATACAAAAAGCTCGAAATATGTAAGCAAATATGCGTGAAAAATGCTTAAAGCATGCCGAAAAGTGTCGGAACATACAAGATCAAACAATAAAAAACACAGTAACTGCCTGCGTTATATTTCGATGTTGGACCTCTGCATATCGATTGCGAGGAAGAGCGCCGGCCTTGCGAAAAATCGAAACATGTAGAATGCTGATCCCATGATCTGTATACTTTGTGGTACAGGTTAGACAGGGTCCTTTTTCACATAAGTTCTTAAAAAAATTGCAAAAAGAAGACGCATACCGTGTTTCATTCAAGTTTTCACGGAAATACCTCCGACAATGAGTTCACTATACTAATTTTATTCGTTAACTGAATAGATTCATTCAATGCCAAAACTTTCTAATACTCGCAGGTATATGGAAAACATGAGTGCTATTCACACCAATGTTTTCTTTTTTTTTAAATACTTCCTTGCACTGGCAAAGTCCCAAAGCTTCTGTAAAAAATGTTCAAATGTGTGTGAAATCTTATGGGACTTAACTGCTAAGGTCATCAGTCCCTACGCTTACACACTACTTAATCTAAATTATCCTAAGGACAAACACACACGCCCATGCCCGAGGGAGGACTCGAACCTCCGCCGGGACCAGCCGCACAGTCCATGACTGCAGCGCCTTAGACAGCTTCTTTTTTTTCATTTTGTTCGATATAGTTCGTTGCATTTGGTCTAGACGGACGTCACAAGACATCCGTTCAAGTTGATCGTTGATTGCTTTACAAGTTTTTTTATTACAGTGGCCAAGGAGCCCTATGACCGAACACCCTGAACTACCGTGCCGGCTGACCGCTCGGCTAATACCGCGCGGCAAGCTTCTGTACTATCGAAGTCGTTTACTACGCCTCTGATGGCCTCGAAATGTTCATAGTAAAAAAATAGCTTCTACCCACGTACCCCAGCGAGTTACCATCCGTGAGGGAGGTAAAGGCACATTTCGTAGTTTTTCGTTGTAGATCTTGATGCGAGCTGGTGCCTTAAGAAACACTTTCTTTGTGCGTGAAACCAGTTTATTTACATTCCCAAACGTGGATCGTACTTCTGCAGCAAGGCGATCTATACGTTGAGCAAAGCACATCTCATGAATCAAATTGGGATAAAATACTTGGAGGGCTCTTCCTGTTTTGATCATATAGCGAGCAGCAACTGAGAGAAACACAAACACCCTTTCATCTGCAGAAGATTCTGGAAATATTATTCTAATACCCTCATTCACAGATCTGTTCTTGTTTTAACGTACCAGCAATTAAATTTTCAATGTAACGGCAACAAGTTAGTTTCACCAACTGAAATCCAAATAATGTTGTCCTCGAGTTCATTTCGTAATTCTTTCAGAACATGTAGGTAAATTGTCGGTATGTAATTTTTACGCAATGTTGATTCATCTGGTATATTTTGATTTAAACGATATTCGCCCACTGCAGTCATGGACTGTGCGGCTGCTCCCGGCGGAGGTTCGACTCCTCCCTCGGGCATGGGTGTGTGTGTTTGTCCTTAGGATAATTTAGGTTAAGTAGTGTGTAAGCTTAGGGACTGATGACCTTAGCAGTTAAGTCTCATAAGACTTCACACACATTTGAACATTTTTTTTATATTGGCCCAGGAAACTCTTGAGGATAATATTTGTAAATTTGAGAAGAGGAATATTACTTGCAATGAATGCTTCACATACATCAATAATAAAGCGACTTTTTTTGCTACCTTTGGAGGTTAAATCCCTACTACTGCTACTTGCCGCTGTCAAAAGCTGTTGTCGTGAGCCTTCCTTTTGCATTCTTGAGGTATGAAAACTTGATATGAAACTTTTTTTCACAAGACATTTTTCTCCGAAACTCGGCAATGTAAAACATTTCCATCATATGTAAATGTTCCAAGATGGTCAGCCATCCATTTCTTTTTCCGGGCGGCATAGTGCACAACACGTTACACGCTACACATGAACATGTTAAACTTTGAAGAAATAGAAAGAAAACTAAACTGAAACAATAGACGTGCGACTGACATTGAGTAATTTAATTTAATTGTCGCCCATACGTGCAGTATGGCAGGGGAGGAGATTAAGCGGGGGCTCGGCCGGCAGGCGCATACTCTATCTCCCTGTTCCTGTTCAGTAATCAGTTAGCTAACCAGTAGCTTCTCGGTTAGCGATTGCACACAGTTGTGCCGGTACGTCGCGGTCACTCTGCGAGATATCAAAACGAGATCGAGCTAGAGCCCGCTCATCTACATTTAAAATATAGTAAACCTAGAGCGAAAATATGCATCATCCCTGGTTTTTGGTTAAAATATGCAATAACCGGTGAAAAGGAGCTAAATATGCAAGTACATATGCAACATGCAAATGCACTACTGTACTGGCGGAAGTAAAGCTGTGAGGATGGGGCGTGAGTCGTGCTTGGGTAGCTCAGTTGGTAGAGCACTTGCCCGCGAAAGGCAAAGGTCCGGAGTTCGAGTCGCGGTCCGGCACACAGTTTTAATCTGCCAGGAAGTTTCATACAGCGCACACTCCGCTGCAGAGTGAGAATCTCATTCTGGAAAAATGCATATAATCCGGTCTTTAATGACCACCCAGATGCAAAACATCAGCAACCAGCTACAATGTCGTAAACCCCTTATCAATGACAGCACATCTTTCACAACACATATGCGGCCTTTAGAGCAGGTGCCCAAAAGCGAGCTCATTGTGACTCCAAACATTTAGCGACGCGCTGGACTCTGCTCCCGTGAACTCATCCCAATATAGCTGCATCCACATTTTCAAACGCAGGATGGACAAGTACAGTGAGTTCTGCCATATTCATAAGTAGGACGGAGTAAATGAGCTATTTTGTCCAGCCCCACAGGAACAAATGTAGGGGATTTAGGTCAAGTGAACGTGAAGATCATAGGATTGCGCATCAACGATGGGGCCAAATTTCGGAGCAAATTCAAATGGTTCAAATGGCTCTAAGCACTATGGGACTAAACATCTGAGGTCATCAGTCCCCTAGACTTAGAACTACGTAAAACTAACTAACCTAAGGACATCACACACATACAAGTTCGAGGCAGGATTCGAACCTGCAACCGTAGCAGCCGCGTGGTTCAGGACTGAAGCGCTTAGAACCGCTCGGCCACAGCGGCCGGCTTGGAAACACAATCTCTACCGGAAATGAGGAATATATTCCTACATGTTTCGCAGCTTAAGTTGCTACATATTCAGTTCACAAAGGAACACTTACAAGATGTAGGGCGGTGCTGTGAGTGGGTTAGTGTATTGCCTGTCATCAGTGGATGATACATCATGTTTTCAACGAAAATTTTCAAAACATGTTACGTTGTGAGTGTTAGACTGTGGTAGAATCAGGTATTTCTTCAAAAACAGGCTGAATTCTTTTGTTGCGAAAGTTTTCCTTAGTGACCACTGTATTTGTTTACTTTAATGTCACTGCCTGTTTGCGATAAAGACCAACTGTAATAAGACCATGGCTGAACAGTACAGCCCTTGATATGCACAACACCCCAGGTCTCAAAGTACCGCCGGCATTACTTGGAAATAATGTGAAGATTGGCGGTGCCCTCTCGTCCATGTTCTGGCAATGCAGAAACTACCGCTAGCCTGGAGACGGCCTCAACGTTGTCGACACCATCTTCCGTAATCAGCTTCACGTCTACGTATTTTGGCTGTACACCAGCTTCGTCGCGTCCTCTCTGTTGATGTGATCCGTGTTAGGAACTACAAGGGGAATTCACTAAGTAACACAACATACTTATTTTTCTCGGCCAATTTCGGCTGCCAAATTCGGAATTTGTTGTAGGACTTTGTGCAATATTCTCGCTTTAGTCCCTATAGTTTCATGAAGTTCCTATAGGTGGCGGCGCTATACGTAGCTTCAAAATGGTGTCTGTAACGAAGGTGCATTTCAAGCAGACATTTCATTGAGTTTCTTTTGGCGGAAAACCAGAGCATTGTAGATATTCATAGGCACTCGCGGAATGTCTATGGAGTCCTGGCAGTGAACGAAACCCCAGTGAGTCGTCGCGCGAAGCGTCTGTCATCGTCTCAACAAGGTCGCAGAAACCTGTCCGATCTCCCGGGTGCAGGCCGGCCGCACACAGCTGTGACTCCTGAATTGTTGGAACGAGCGGACATTCTCTTTCGAAATGATCAACGGATCACAATTAAACACCTCGCTGCTTAACTGGACGTCTCTGTTGGTAGTGCTGACAGATTCGTCCAGCAATTGGGGTACTCAAAGGTGTATGGCTTCTGGGTTCCTCGCCGCCTAAAAGAAGACCATAAACAGCAATGAAGGACCATCTGTGCAGAATTGCTTGTGCGTTACGAGGTTGACAGTGACAGTTTTTTTGTCGAATATCATCACAAGTGATGAAACATGGGTTCATCACTTCGAACCGGATTATTCTTCCTCGTCGATTCTACTGCCCGGATCTCGAACCTTCCGACATCCATTTGTATAGACCAAGAAAGGATCCACTCTACGAGAAGCCCAATGTGGATAACGAGGAGGTTATTGATGCTACAAGATGTTGGCTGCGACGTCGATCCTTAGAATTCCATGCAGACATACAGTCTCTCCCAGTAGGGTTTTGTAGCCAGAAGAATGGGGAATAATCTGGTGTATTGAAGTCGTGAGTAAAACCCACCTGCTTTCAGAAAATAGTGTGTTTCATTACTTACTGAACGCCCACGTAGCTCCATATTTACGTTTTCTGTTTCCAGCCCTGATACAAGAGTTTCGATGAGCCACAGCAGGCCAAACTTTTGGTGGTAAGACAGGACTTTGAATCCTCGTTTCTTGCGAGAGTTTCCAGTATTTTAGCCAGTCTATAACGTCGCTTGGGAAACTCAAAACGAGAGGGAATCCACGTAATATGAGAGTGTACACGAAGTAGAGCTGATAGAAACTGAACTGGCCTACAGAGCGCCTCTCCAGATATCATCAGACCGTTCTTCTTAATACATTCATACACCTTACTACACTAACTTTTGTGTAAATTAAAACACCCTCATAAAATAGTCCGAATGAATGAAAACTCGTAAGATGTATAGAATACTGGACCAACAATAAGTAGGTAACATTTGAGCTAGATGATGTACACGGGGTGGCCAGAAACAGTCTGAAAAACTTGTAAGGGTTGAAAGGTCTCTGTTGGATTCCTTTCATGTTTAATTTCTCAAATTTGTTGTCTTTTATGGAATAAATTCCTCTTCTAAATTTACTGTGGCGTTTCTGACTATCTGGGAGGAGACTGAGTAGTGGAACGTGTTACTTTTACACGTAAACAAGAACGATCTCTCACACTACTACACTTTAAAGCACAGTTTATATGTAATTCTTATATGTAATTCATGTCACACAGTCTCATACGGAACCTACATCCGCTTTCTTTTATATACTGTGTATGATAAGATACTGTCATCCCCCTTCCCTTCTGTGTGAGAGGATGAATGATCAAATGTGTTTGTAGCTGCATGCTTGAGGGTAGCAGACAAGGCTGTCTGCTAGAGAACAGTAGGACCAACGTTGAAACAGGTAGCTACGGTTCCTAAAAGCAGAGAGGTTTCCATTCTTAGTATGGTCCGGTCCGTCCCCTGTCATGTTGGTATAGGAAGCTGCCCCTCTGGCGCCTTCCGTTTGTCTTTGTGAGCGACTCTCAGGAGCACGCTGGGTAGTTCAGTGGTAGTCGGAAGGGGGAGTCTGGCAGCTGGAGAGTAAGAGGTTGGAGTCCAGTGGTAGCGCAGGGCAGTCCAGCAGTTGCAGTCTGGCGGTGCGAGCGTCTGAAGTGGTAAGATCTCCGGCCAAGCGCGTGTCTGTTAAGTCCATAGGACAATGGATTTGTTAAGTTCAGCTTAACTGAGAATTTAATCATTTTATTTCGGGTTAGCTTTAAAATAGCTAAGGTTATCTTTAATTGCAGCGGAGTGTGATTCTCGTGTCCAGTTCAGATTATTTGGCGGTAGTTGCGTTGTTACTACTTTGTGAGTAAAGTGGAACCACGTGTTGGTCAGTAACTCTAAGTAAGATCGATCTTAAATCCAAATGCTTGTGTGATTATAACGTATCGTCTTGAAAAGATTTTGAATATACCAACTTTTCTTTATGTTCAACCCACGTGGCGTGTACTTTGTGAGACCAGTACCACGTGCTTATATAACTGTTGACCCATCAGGTTAATAGTAAGACGTTAGTAACCAGTTCGAGGTTTTTGTTTTGTAATTTGCTTTTTGATCTAATTTATTTTTATTATCTAAATTATTGCGGAGTTATACGCTTTCTGTAAACCAAGTTGACCACGTGAAGGGTAATTACAAGACGGACAGGATTGTGCTACGAAAGTAATTTCTTTAACTGAAAAATTGAACCTATTGGTTGTGGTTAACTTTCTGTTGCATGTGTTTCAATGTTCTTTGTGTGTTGTTTTATGAATGCAGTGTTATATCCAGTCTCCCAATCTTGGGTCCATATTTTATGTGTTCCGTAATATTCCAATCTCACAGTCTCACAATCGTAAATAAGGCACCAGCTCTGTTATAATTCACGTGTAATATGCTGAAATTTCAATGAACAATCTTTAAAATAAATTTGCAAATATAAACTGATTTCTTTCTTTTTATTTAAATTCTCCTTTTATATAGATATATTACCGGTTGTTGTATGACTGTAAAAAGATTATAATCAATGATAGTCTGATTGGTAATGTGGTAAACCTAGACTAGTTACCCAGTCGTGAAACAGTGGCTCAGTAAACGCACGGTTAACCTCACAAGACAGCTCACAGTTCTAAACCGCTTTCATGGTCTAATTAGCACCCGATTTCAGCATACCAAATTCAAGTCACAATCTTACGCAATTCAGCAAAGCAAATTAGAGTTACAATCTTTCACATGGCGACCCTGTTCTGTGATTCCGCTAGACTCTGGAATCTCTGATACGTTAGATTGCGAGCGTGTTATAATCTTAATTTTTTTTCCTACAGCGCTCAAACAACTTTTGCGTTGTTTCCGAGCAGACGTTCAAAAGATTCACGGCGTTGTTGATCGGCGTTGTGTTGTTTGTCTTGTTTTGTTTTCTATATTTGTTTGTTCTATATATGTGTGTTGTTTTTTTTTTTTTTCTCTTCGCTTGTAAATTCCACGGTTTCGAACAAAGATAAAAATTTGTTTTGCGTATGAAAAATTGCGTACTAGGTTGGGTATCTTTCTTGTGACTGTCGTAATTTTTGGGGGACACATTTATTGTGATTAGTGTGTTACGTACTGGGTGTAAATTGCACTAATGCTGACACGTAACCAAGCTAAAAGTAAGCGGTCCGACAACTTAAGCAACATGGACCAAGGGGATAATTTGATTTCCAATATTAACGCGTCGGGCGGTTCCGAAAATGCAATGGGGAATACTTCAGACGAAATGCAAAACAGCACGAACGGGCTCACATCAGAGCCAGAAATTAATTCGCCTCCAACTAACCAAATTGATTTGGCGGAATTCATGAAAGCCTTATTGCAACAAAATAAAGAATTGTTCCGAGAACAAAAAGAATCATCCGAAAAATCGATTCGCGAGCTAGGCGAACAAATGACGCAAAAATCTGAGAAATCGATCCGCGAGCTAGGCGAACAAATAACGCAAAAATCTGAGAAATCGATCCGAGAGCTAGGCGAACAAATAGACAAAAAACTAATCCAGCAGACAAATAAAGTCGACAAGTCGATGCAGAGAGTGTCCGATGATATCTCACAAAGAATAAACAATCTGGCAAGTGAAATAAAAAGCGATATTATGAAAGAATTAGGCCGTACATTTGAACAGATCGATGACCGTCTGCAAGCGTTAGAACAGAGCAAGCGCAGTGGCGAGGCCGAATCTAAAGAAAGCGAAGAACGGCTACTTAGGAATTTCCAAGAGCTGAGAGAACAATGCCAAAGACATCGTCAGCAGGTACTCTCGAGGGTCCAAGAGGCTGAAACGCATTGTCCCACGGTCGTTAGCAACACAATAGCGGACAACAGTTTAGCGATCCACGCGTTGGAACTGCAGGTCGAACAATTGAAGCAGACTGGGGCGGAGGACAAGAGACAAATAGATGAGAAGATCGCGGCATTAGCGGACATTGTAGGCACGATGAAGCTGACGGAAAGCGAGAACAATATCACACAGGTAGCGGCCGCAGAGACCGAAGAAGTGCGTTCGCTTCTTAAATTCCAGAAGGGACAGTTTGAAGTGAACAGACAGCACAAAGCTGTAACAGGCGATTTACAAGAACGCGTGGCGCATCTGGAAAACCGCATGGCGTGTGATTCCGAACTCGCCAATAGCAATAAAAATAGCCGTACGAACAGTGCAGAGAGGGACTCCGGCCACGAGGGAGATTGTGACGACAGGGAAGAATGTAATTTAAGGGGTAGACATGAAACAAATAGAAACATTCAAGGGCCTCGCCAGAAGGAAATGCGGGGATTTGATTTCAAACATTTCCTTACGGTAAGAAAATTTGAGATATTCCGTAATTCTCAAAAAGGCATACATCCACGAGCATGGCTCGAGCAATTTGAGTTCTGTCTTCCTCCCGACTGGGCAAGTTCACATAAAATAGAGTATATGTGTGGCTATTTGGAAGGCGAACCGGCGAGTCGCATGAGGTCGGCAGCGCGTCACTGCAACTCCACTAGGGAGTTTCGACAAGCCTTTCTGTCCGCCTATTGGTCGGAAGCGGCACAAGATAGGGTCAAACATGGCATAATTATGCTGCCAAATTTGAACCAGTCTGGTTTCGGCAGCCCTGCACGCCTATTCGACCACATGCTGCAGGCAAATCAATTTTTATACGACCCATACGGACCTGCGGAACTAATTAGGATATGCATCACCAAATTGCCGATGCACTTGCGGCACGTCATTCTTGCGGGACGATGCAAAGAGGACGTGGAAACGTTTAAAACGCTTCTCCAAGAGATGGAATACAATACAGCAGAATGTCCGCCTAATCAGGCACAAAGTTATTACGGGGCACAGCAGCGCGATCGCAGTCGTGGCCGTATTACTAATCAACGGCGTGACTGGTCGTCGCGACGCGAACGAAACAATAATCGGGACAGGCCGTATAGAAACTGGGGTAACAGTCGCGAACACAGATGGAGCAACAGAAATGATAGAGGATGGGGACAAGATCGTGAGCGCAACAGGTACGGCAACCAGCATCGTTACTACGATGAACACGGTGGGAGTAGAATTGTAGGCGGAGCCCCACATGATGTCGAAATTCGGCCGGCCAACCCCAGACATAATCCAACAAATGGGAATGAACGAAACCGGCAATGACAAATGATCAGCCCAGAAGGCGCCAATCGGAACAAATGAGCGACATGGCAAATGAGTACATAGGATTTATAGAGAGGAGAATGAATTGATTAGTTTAAATTTGTGGCGTATGAATTTTGAATAATATGTTAGTAAAAATAATGATAAAGATATTTTTATGTGATTGATTGAAGTGATGTTGTTAATTTGTTTTCTTTCCTTGTGCAATTAGGATTTAGTTTGATTCAAACGTAAAGATAAAAGGTTTCCTTGTGAACAAGTGAAATGCTTTTTTTTGTGTCAATTGAAAAGAGTTGCTCCTGAGAGAAGCAAGATCGTTGCTGAAATTGCAAAAACTCAGGGGAATATCCGATCTGTGGATATTATGGGTCTGGCAAACCCAGGTCCCCAGCTGTTAGTAGCCGTGTTTCCAATTTTCTGTTTTCAGTGCTACTATCTGTCTATTACTATTCTATATCTGTCAGTATAAATGAGGATCTCTTACTATAGTATGCGTGCTGTATGAATATTTTAAGATAGGAGAACTCTGAGAAAGGAATGAGTAAATCTGGAATCGTGAAAACAGGATGCGATAATACGATTGTTTAACCATTGGCTTCCCAATATGTGATGATATGTTAATATTGATGATATATGTCTTTTTTGTTCTTTATAGCTGAGTACGTAGAGTGCTGTCTGTGGATTTCGTAAGTATATTGATTCCGTTCAAGGTGAAAGAAGAATTGTGGTTTGTGTAATTTACGTGGCCCTGAAATATTATTGTGATAGTCAAATACGAGCAGTTTTTTTTTTTTCAGCAAATGGAGGATGGAACGGAAATATGGATCCTTTTTGTAGTCTTGATTGATGTTGAGCCAAAGCCTGGAAAACTTATTCTGCGTTAATACTTGTCCCAGAAAAGCGACGTTTATGTGTTTTGTGTTTTGCTGATGCTGTGAGCAATACAGCCTACTGTTTTCGCTGGTGCGGGATGCACTGCAGCCTATATGATTTGTACTGAGGAAATTTCCCTCTTGAAGGTAGAGGATGGTTAAATAATTTTGATTATGGGAACGAAGGAAAGCTTGGTTTAAGGTAATAAGGATGAAGCAAAACATTTGTCATTTAAACTACAGGAGGATTCGGATCTTTTGTGTCTGTTGTAAGTTCAATATGTTAAGATGATACTGTTTTACAGAATAGAGGTGACCACAATTTTGCCATTCATGAGAAATGAATCCAGAATAACCACCACAGGCGAAATAACTGATTTGAAGGCGAAAGGTAACGTAAAGAAGGAACGAAATCGAAGCAAAATGGGTAAGAAAATGTAATATAACCTGTATAATTAAAATATTTTACCTTCTCAGAGCCATCTGTGTGATTAAGTCTTGTAATAACATAATTTTAGATGAAATTTTCTTACTGTTTTATGTATGAATCTATGAGTATGATAAATGTATAATTGCGAGTCTCTTTTCAGGTGTGTGAACTGGTATAAATGTTTTTGCGTGTAAATAACCATTGTTCTTTTTACTGTGTATGTTTAAGGAAAGTTTCTACATATTTATCATGTGACAAGACGTATGCCGCGAGCGTCAAGAAGAGTACGAAGTATAAAAAAATGTTGTAGTGGTATAAACACTTTGTTGAAGTAGCATTGAAGTGGCTTGTGGGATTAATTAGTAGTGGATAGAAGTAGAATTATGAGTAATGCATGTGTATGGGTAGTTAGTTTGTAGAATAGACAACAGGTGTGCATGTGTGTGTGTAAATAACATGTGAACCCCATGCTCTCCTAACCTATACTTACGCAAGGTATAACCCTATTCATTTTAGTGAATTAATAAGTGGCATTTGATTTATTAAAACACAAGTGAACCACATTAGTGATGTGGATTTAAATATTGTATTGTCAATTCATTTAATTTTTATTTTTACATTGTAAAGTCATTTCACTTTTATTTTTTTATATTGTCAAGTCATTTAACTTTTAATTTTATATTGTCGATTCATCTAACTTTCTTCTTAAAAATTGTGAAAGACAATACTAAGTGATATTATGTATGACATTGTGTAATCACATAAGGATGATGAAAAATTTCTGTGAATGCAGTTGAGAACGTGAAAGCGAACCGGCAAAACTCTTAAGAGACAGCGGGAGCAGCCAGCTAGTTGTAAACTGGCGGGTTTCCCAGCGGGACACGCTGTCAGCCAGGCCACTTCGGGAGCGCGGCCGACAACAAAAGACCCTACGCCGCAAACACTTTCCCGTATACCTGCAGCTAATGGGCGGCCGCCCCGCGCGACCCTAGCTGAAGGGAATGACCTGAGATGGGCGAGCGGTCCACCGCGCGGAAATCCATCTCCTGGCCACGCACGCGACCGTGACGAGACGGCCGCGGTGAAACAAAACAAGGGGCGTGGAGCCTTTTGACAGGTACTGTCCAAAGAAACTTGCAGACGTCAACGACGCCTATCGACATTTCCTGACGGATGCCTACTGTCAAGCGACAGTAATTGATGGTTCGATGTTCTCTGGTCGCTAAGGGTGACACAAAAGAAGAGCCATTGAAGTGTCATCCTTGCCCAAGAATATCAACCTGGCATGTCAATAGAGGATACCACACGAATTTGACAATACAAACATGGAACAAAATCGAGATGTACGTGACACAAGAGAAACTTCATGAGAGGGCAGAGACGGCGGGATCGCACGCAACAGATGGACAAAAATCCCTACTGACAGCTGCGGCGACCAACCCCCTCCCCCACCCCTTATATTGTGCCACGGAACAGTGGAACTAGTGAGTGTATAAGTGAACAGTGATTATACGGTTCTTAGTTCAATGCATATACGTGTGTTTCTGTCACAGAAACTTTGACTCGTGTGTTTTGCAGGGACTCGATTTATTGATGTTTATTAAACTCTGACTCTTGTATTTTGCAGGTGTTCTATATTTTTGTTTTGTTTTGAAACTTTGACTCTTGCATTTTGCAGGTGTTTTATTTATTGGTGTTTTGTTTTAGATGTTGACTATTGTACTGTTTTATTGATCAATGTTTGTTCTTGTGTTAGCTATTAGATTTGTGTTATTTTGTTTGGTAAATTCATTGCTGTGGCACTGCTTCCTTTATCAGTCAGATTGCTATTCATTCTCATTGGACTGTGATCGATTAGCCTTTGCATGGGGCATATTTATTGTGAGGAACCCCTTAAGGGTAACAATCACACAATTATTGTACTTTCAGTATAATGACACAGTGCTCATTGTTTGCTAACTAACTGAAATATTGTAGAGTGATTAAATTAGTGCCACATAGTTAGGTTAATCCTACAGATTATTAGTTTTATAAGATATAGAATTTTTTTGCGATAACCACTTAGTAAAACATGTTTTTTTTTTTTGTCGATTTTTTGCCTTTTGCGAATTGTGCATTGTAATGTTCTACTTTATGATACTGATGTTATTTGATGTTCTTTTTTTTAATTGCTGTGGCACCTTTGCTATTTTCATAAATTTTGCCTGTTAATAAACAGTCATAAATTTGCCTGTGATCAGTTGGCTCTTGCAATGAGCAAATACTGGTGAACTCCATAAGGGTAACAACCAGAAATTGTTTTCATATTAATGACACAGGAACCATTGTTTTTACTTGCTGACCGATTTAGGTCTACATGATCTTTTAAATAGGTGTCACAGATTGTGTGTTTTTATTTTTCTCTCTTTGAAATTGGTAGATTGTAAAGATGTTTGAAATTATTGTGTTTTAGCAAGTAGCTGGTGACCTTTTGCCTTTTTTCTTTACACTTTTGGTTTAAGTAGGGTGTGAGAAGCCTGCTTGGGAATGTCCTAGCATGGCCAGAAAATTCCCTGCACAGTCTTTTCCCGGAGCGTTGGGGTTATGAAAGGTCTCTGTTGGATTCCTTTCATGTTTAATTTCTCAAATTTGTTGTCTTTTATGGAATAAATTCCTTTTCTAAATTTACTGTGGCGTTTCTGACTATCTGGGAGGAGACTGAGTAGTGGAACGTGTTACTTTTACACGTAAACAAGAACGATCTCTCACACTACTACACTTTAAAGCACAGTTTATATGTAATTCTTATATGTAATTCATGTCACACAGTCTCATACGGAACCTACATCCGCTTTCTTTTATATACTGTGTATGATAAGATACTGTCATCCCCCTTCCCTTCTGTGTGAGAGGATGAATGATCAAATGTGTTTGTAGCTGCATGCTTGAGGGTAGCAGACAAGGCTGTCTGCTAGAGAACAGTAGGACCAACGTTGAAACAGGTAGCTACGGTTCCTAAAAGCAGAGAGGTTTCCATTCTTAGTATGGTCCGGTCCGTCCCCTGTCATGTTGGTATAGGAAGCTGCCCCTCTGGCGCCTTCCGTTTGTCTTTGTGAGCGACTCTCAGGAGCACGCTGGGTAGTTCAGTGGTAGTCGGAAGGGGGAGTCTGGCAGCTGGAGAGTAAGAGGTTGGAGTCCAGTGGTAGCGCAGGGCAGTCCAGCAGTTGCAGTCTGGCGGTGCGAGCGTCTGAAGTGGTAAGATCTCCGGCCAAGCGCGTGTCTGTTAAGTCCATAGGACAATGGATTTGTTAAGTTCAGCTTAACTGAGAATTTAATCATTTTATTTCGGGTTAGCTTTAAAATAGCTAAGGTTATCTTTAATTGCAGCGGAGTGTGATTCTCGTGTCCAGTTCAGATTATTTGGCGGTAGTTGCGTTGTTACTACTTTGTGAGTAAAGTGGAACCACGTGTTGGTCAGTAACTCTAAGTAAGATCGATCTTAAATCCAAATGCTTGTGTGATTATAACGTATCGTCTTGAAAAGATTTTGAATATACCAACTTTTCTTTATGTTCAACCCACGTGGCGTGTACTTTGTGAGACCAGTACCACGTGCTTATATAACTGTTGACCCATCAGGTTAATAGTAAGACGTTAGTAACCAGTTCGAGGTTTTTGTTTTGTAATTTGCTTTTTGATCTAATTTATTTTTATTATCTAAATTATTGCGGAGTTATACGCTTTCTGTAAACCAAGTTGACCACGTGAAGGGTAATTACAAGACGGACAGGATTGTGCTACGAAAGTAATTTCTTTAACTGAAAAATTGAACCTATTGGTTGTGGTTAACTTTCTGTTGCATGTGTTTCAATGTTCTTTGTGTGTTGTTTTATGAATGCAGTGTTATATCCAGTCTCCCAATCTTGGGTCCATATTTTATGTGTTCCGTAATATTCCAATCTCACAGTCTCACAATCGTAAATAAGGCACCAGCTCTGTTATAATTCACGTGTAATATGCTGAAATTTCAATGAACAATCTTTAAAATAAATTTGCAAATATAAACTGATTTCTTTCTTTTTATTTAAATTCTCCTTTTATATAGATATATTACCGGTTGTTGTATGACTGTAAAAAGATTATAATCAATGATAGTCTGATTGGTAATGTGGTAAACCTAGACTAGTTACCCAGTCGTGAAACAGTGGCTCAGTAAACGCACGGTTAACCTCACAAGACAGCTCACAGTTCTAAACCGCTTTCATGGTCTAATTAGCACCCGATTTCAGCATACCAAATTCAAGTCACAATCTTACGCAATTCAGCAAAGCAAATTAGAGTTACAATCTTTCAGGGTGTTATAGGGTAGGTTGCGCTGAAAGGTAACTGCCAAGAAAAAAATTCGATATGTAGCCCCGTTTCAGATTTAATGGGCATTGAAGTTAGCCAATCAGATCCCTGGGCGTGCTATTTCAAGCAGTCTGCCATAGACAGCGTCGCCAATCGTGTTCTTCGTTTGGTTTCCTTTAAGTGAATAAACGTAGCTTTTGCTCTCCTAGCTTAAATTCATCATATTCAAAAAAAAAAAACACATTTTAACTGGTAATGAGCATTTGAACATGAGGTAACTCGCAGACCCACAGATATCTGTGCATTATCTCGTTATAGCGCGTGCAAGTGCTTGAATTTGAGAGCGCAACGACCTGATTGGCCTAATCCAATATTAATTAAATCGGAAACGGCGCGAAGTTTCGAATTGTTTCCTTAACAATTACGTCTCAGCCCAGCTTACCCTGCAACACCGTTATAACTTTTACAGACTGTTTGTGACCAATCTGTATTTAGGATTAGCATTGAAATTTACTGTGTCATTGGTCGGTGACCGAAACCTTAATGAAGCTGAAAGAATTAAGACGAAGTTCCAATGAGCCTCTTTGTCTTCAAAGGTCACAATCTCGCGATATGACTAAGTTACAGTGGGACATGACGTATGGCCTCTGGGAAATGGATTTGATGTACAGTATTAATTTGGTTTGTACAGAGCTTACAGCTAAGACAGTAGTGTGTGTATCGAATCAGTGGGTAGAAGAGGTTTGTACAATATGACAAACTGCTACTAAACCACGAAACATAGTCACAGCGCAAAGTACCTGCCATGCTGTCCATATGACCATAAAGAAAAGAGCAGCTTCGTTAACATTGCTGGCTTTAAAAGTAGCAAACGAATACACTCTATTGTACTGACCAACACCAACGGAGAGTGTGTGTGGGGAGGGGGGTTCGGGTCAGCGACTGAAACCGCGATAATTACTGTCTCTCTCTAGGATAAACCATATGACTTAAGAATTCCATAATGTTGGTAGACTAGATGTTTGAAATGTTAGTAATTAACACTGGGCACGGATTTCTGGGTCTTTTTAATAAAAAAAATTCCTTCCAATGGCGTTTAAATAAATTTATAAACGACTTTAAATTGCTTTATACTAATTCCACTATTACAAGGGTTGCTCATAGTCGCATTCAGAACATTCCACAATTCGGACTAATTCTTCTTTGTTTGGGTGTGCAGGGCAGATATACACCGTGTAGGGCTGCTACAAGCACGCAGAAGTGCCGCAACACGATGTGGCATCGGCTCGACTAATGCCTGAAGTTGTGCTGGAGAAAATTGACACCATGAATCTTGCAGGGCTGTTCATAAATTCGTAAGAATATGGGGGAGTGGAGATCTCTTCTGAACAGCACGTTGCAAGGCATCCCAGCTATGCATAATAATGTTCATGCCTGGGTAGTTTGGTGAACAGCGGAAGTGCTTAAGCGTAGAAGAGTGTTCCTGGAGCCACACTGTAGCAATTCTGGACGTTTGGGGTGTCGCATTGCCTTGCTTGGATTGCCCAAGTCCGTAGGAATGCACAATGGACTTGAATGGATGCAGGAGACCAGATAGGATGCCGTATCTAGACGTATCAGGAGTCCCATATCACTCCAACTGCACACTCCCCACACCATTACAGAGCCTCCACCAGCTTTAACAGTCCCCTGCTGACATACAGGGTCCATGGATTCATGAGGTTGTCTCCATACCCGTACACGTCCATCCACTCGATACAATTTGAAACGAGTCTCGTCCGACCAGGCAACATATATCCAGTCACTAACAGTCCATCGTCGGTGTTGACAGGCCCAGGCGAGGCGTAGGGCTTTGTGTCGTGCAGTCATCAAGGGTACACGAGCGGGCCTTCGGTTCCGAAAGCCCATATCGATGATTTTTCGTTGAATGGTTCGCACGCTGACACTTGTTGATGTCCCAGCATTGAAATCTGCAGCAAATTTGCGGAAGGATGCACTTCTATCACGTTGAACGGTTCTCTTCAGTCGACATTGGTCCCGTTCTTGCATGGTCTTTTCCGGTCGCAGCGATGTCGGAGATTTGATGTTTTACCGGATTCCTGATATTCACGGCACACTCGTGAAATGGCCGTACGGGAAAATCCCCACTTCATCGCTAGCTCGGAGATGCTGTGTCCCACCGCTCGTGCGGTAACACCAAGTTCAAACTCCCTTAAATCTTGATAACCTCCCATTGTAGCAGCAGTAACCGAACTGCGGCAGGCACTTGTATTCTTGTATAGGCGTTGCCGACCGCAGCGCCGTATCCTGCCTGTTTACATATCTCTGTATTTGAATACACATGCCTATACCAGTTTCTTTGGCTCTTCCATCTATTTTTTGAAGGATGTGAAAGCTTTCATGTACTTACGGTCTCTGCCGGCCGAAGTGGCCGTGCGGTTAAAGGCGCTGCAGTCTGGAACCGCAAGACCGCTACGGTCGCAGGTTCGAATCCTGCCTCGGGCATGGATGTTTGTGATGTCCTTAGGTTAGTTAGGTTTAACTAGTTCTAAGTTCTAGGGGACTAATGACCTCAGCAGTTGAGTCCCATAGTGCTCAGAGCCACTTACGGTCTCTGCCCCTGCCATGTGAGTAACAGCGTCGTTTCTTCGGCATATTACGCACAGCTGTACGTGTTACTTTCCCTTGAGGCTCTGTAATGATGTTCTCTCTTCTTACACCATCTTGATTTGATTACATTGCTACCCAAAAGTTAATGCTGTTGTGTGTTATGAGTGCAGGCCTACAGCATTTTAAGGGCGCAAAGTTCTCGAGGAAGATCTTTCAAATATTGCTTTCTTCCACAACTCTTTGTGGGATGATTCTTTGCCTATTCATTATGTGTATCTTCAAATACAACATACGAATTGTATGCTACAATGTCAATCAAGTTGAGAAACACCGCCGTTGGCTAACGCCGCGTTGCTCGATTCTAGCTACACATCCTTACACACTTATCGAATGTATCCATAACATACTTTGTGCACTTGTAGAATAGAATGATGCCTGGCTTCTCTTCCACAACGTTCATGTTGTGATGTTGGGTTGACAACAGTGTAACAACCTTTTCTTTTTTAGGCAAGTAACTGATTAAAGTGGCATAGTCACTAAAGGCAACTCGGACTGTTCACGTTGCAGTTTTTTAGAGAAATAGGACGTAGTTCTGTGTTTGTCACTTTGAATAGTACCAACTGTAGTTATTTTCTGTTTCAAAGGATCACATGACAGTAATATTTCTTCCCGATTGCTTCAATGTAGACATTGGAACCAACCTTCTAACTATTTCAGTGCAACTGTTACGGTTCGAATTGGCATCCTCTCCAGAAGTATGTCTTATCTGAATCACATAAAAGGTTCATTTCTATGTCATATTTTCATGGTTTTGTTGGAAAACACACTGAAGTGCCAAAACATTATGACCAATTCCCGTCACGAGGTTGAATGCCTCTTGGGGGTGTTGCGGGCACGTGACACAGTAAGGAAAGAATTTAAGCGGAAGAGAGACGAATGGGAGTCATTATAGCGAAGATACGGGCCACAAATGCGGAAATCCACTGATATAAGCGGTTTGACAAATGGCCCATTGTTTTGACGCTGCGGCTGGAAACGAGAATCTCTGAAACAGCGAGGCTGGCCGCCTGTTGACGTACTACAGTTCAAATGGTTCAAATGGTTCAAATGGCTCTGAGCACTATGGGACTCAACATCTGAGGTCATCAGTCCCCCAGAACTTAGAACTACTTAAACCGAACTAACCTAAGGACATCACACACATCCATGCCCGAGGCAGGATTCGAACCTGCGACCGTAGCAGTCACGCGGTTCCGGACTGAAGTGCCTAGAACCGCACGGCCACCGCGGCCTGCCGTACTACAGTCGTGAGCACCTACGGAAAGGTGTTGAAGGATGGTGAAATAACGAATAGGCCGTATGATATTGAACAATCACGACTTATCACCAAACGTAGAGGGTGGAGGATCCCCCACTGTGTAATTCAGGATAGGCAGTGATCTGCGACAGATCTGCCGATAGAGTACAATTCTGGTGCAGGCACAAGTGTTTCGGAGCACACTGTTCAAAGGTCATTGTTGAACATGGAGCTCCACATCACATGACCGCTACGTGTTCCTGTGTTGACCCAACGACATCGGCCGCTATGATTGCAGTGGGCACAGCATCACTGAGTTTTCACCGTGGATCGATAGAAACGTGTCGCTTGTCGAATGAATCGCATTTCTCGTTACACCAGGCCGATCATTGGTTCCTTTCACGTCGTCATTCAGGCAAATGGCTGCACGAAACATGCACCGTGCCACATATGCAAGCCAGTGAGGACAGAATTATGCTATGGGGTACAATGAGTTGGACTTCTATGGGATCTGTAGTGGTAAACGAAGGTATCATGACAGCAGTGAACTACGTTAACATTATTATCAACCACCTGCACCGCTTCATGCTTGATGTCTCTCTTATGGCAATGACACCTTCCAGCAGGATAACTGTCCGTGTTTCAAGGTCAGAATCGTGCTACAGTCGTTTGAGGGGCGTTAAAGTGAACACACATTGACGTCTTGGCCAACAAATGTGCATGATGTATACCCATTGTAACACATATCGTGCGCCAGCTGCGTGCTCTTAAACCACCATTCCGTAATTTCCGGGAATTGCTTGACCTGTGCGTAGACATTAAAACTTCCCCTATGAATGTAAAAATTGACAGTGCTGGAAAAACTCTTACGTTATTAGATTTTCAAACAGCTGAGCAAAACTCAACCTACTCAGACAGTTTTCTCTTTACTTTGATCATCACTAAACTGACACACAATATTTTTAGCGCAACGCAATCTTTCAATAATCCCTACAAAAGAATGGCCCTGATTAACAATAATCTATACCTTTCATGAATCACTTATCTCACAAAAATCTTCGTTACTCGAACTACTGCAATACAGCGAGCGCCAATGCTGCCACCTAAATAAAAGATTCTAACTACTGAAGGCACTAACTACTGATAGGCATAGTTAGCAAATGAAAGATTTTGATAGAGATTAAACAATGTATTTACCTTAATAATGTTTAAAAGTCATCATATATTTATATCTATCAATTCATGACGTCCATCTTTACAAATTTCCTTTTTCTGGCGGACACACGTCCAGATCGTCCGTTCTCAAAGCTCTGGCATCTCCTCTCCACATCCACCACTGCTGGCGGCTCACCTCCAACTGCGCAACGCTACGCGCTGTTCACATCCATCTGCCCAACACTACAATAGCGAATATTCCAACAACGCCAACCAGCCACTGACTGCACACAGCACAGAGAGTGATTTTCATACAGAGCGCTACGTGACGTTACCAACATAAAAACCTAAACAGCCTACTTACACCATCTGGTACTGCATACTTCTGGAATACTGGAATACAATCAACGACTTGCAGAATCCATGCCATGCAGAATCTCTGTAGTACTCTATTAAACAAATGGTCATAGTGTTTTGGCTCATCAGTGTACAACCTGAACGTGCATCCCCCATGGAACGTCACAAGTTCTTCATCACCGTAACTGACTCACTGGGATTATGAAACTTGGGAAACTTACTATCATTTTCCACATACCCCCCATAGGAGCAAATTTGTCTGTTTGGTTCAAATGGCTCTGAGCACTATGGGACTCAACTTCTGAGGTCATTAGTCCCCTAGAACTTAGAACTAGTTAAACCTAACTAACCTAAGGACATCACACACATCCATGCCCGAGGCAGGATTCGAACCTGCGACCGTAGTGCTCTCGCGGTTCCAGACTGCAGCGCCTAGAACCACACGGCCACTTCGGCCGGTTTGTCTGTTTGCCTTAGAGCAACTCCAGTTAGTGGGAAAATATAGTGGAGCGGACAGTAATGAGTCAATCGGTACGTGAAGCTGCGCTGCTTCTAATAATGCATGTAGTTCAATGGAACGTCCAGCACCTCTTAATGGAGCGGCGATACGCTCGACTTTTTGGCCGGGAGTTCAGCACCAATTCCCTTGCAACTCAACTCCAGTCGAGACGCATGCTCCAACTGCAAACAACAATGAACGTTGACAGTTTTATTTTACTTGTGATTGATAGGTGTGCTATATGGGATCAGTAAACGAATGAACATCACAACAGGTACATTCTAGATCGCTAGTGGAAGGAAATATACGCGGGCCCTTGTGGCCGAGCGGTTCTAGACGCTTCAGTCTGGAACCGCGCTGCTGTGACGGTCGCAGGTTCGAATCCGGCCTCAGGCATGGATGTGTGTGATGTCCTTAGGTTAGTTAGGTTTAAGTAGTTCTAAGTGTAGGGAACTGATGACCTCCGATGTTAAGTCCCATAGTGCTTAGAGACATTTGAACCATTTTGAAGGAAGTAAGCAAGGAAAACAATTGCACAGGTAAAAAAAAATATATTACTTTCCGGCGTTATTTTCATAAATATTGAGGTAATGAAGAATACTGGTATTTAAAAATCTAGTCTAGGCACGTAACTGGTTGAGTTTGGTGTATTCAATAGGATTATCTTGGAAGCACACTTTAAATGGGTCATGCAATAACAGAGCTGCAGACGGCACTCGTCCTCTTTGTCTTGGTTGTCGTTGTTGACATACACAAGTTTTATCTATAGATCTATGGGGGGGGGGGGGGGGGGCAAGATGAGTGGACATGAGTGTACTAGTGTGAGTTAGAAGAGAAGGTGAGGAGCAAGGAGTGAAATGAAATTGGAAATTGTGAGTGAGCGGGGGGATGGAAAAAGCTCTTTCCTTTTTCGTGTAATTTCGTCATTTATTTTATATAGAGTCTGGTTTCCTATATTTATTTGGTCATTCAGCAACTGTTTATTTTTCGTTAACGCTTTACGTATGAGGAAATTTTCTTGGAAATGGAGGAGGTATCTGTCTTTACTGATTTTTATGATATTCATAGCTTTTTCAATATTGCTTGGTCTATGGTGTTCTTGTTTTAGATAATCTGAAAATGTTGAATGTTTTGTATCGTATTTAAATGCTCTGATGTGTTCTGCATATCTTGTGTCGAATGTGCTGCCTGTCATTCCAATGTGTATGTTTTCACAATCTCTGCAATTGAGCTGATAGGCAGCAGATTGTTGGCATCTGTAAGGTTTTTATTTCAGTTTCAGGATGTGCTTTTGTATTGAGTTGTTTTGTAAGCAATGTTTATGTCTTGTTTTTTGAATATGTTACCTATTTTATGTGTGACTTTGTTGTGGTAGGTCACTATATGCCATTTTTTGTAGTAGCGCAATTTGTATGAGTTGGTGTGGTTTGATTATTTTTTTCATTATTTGTCTCTTTATTTTTTTGTTTAGTTTGTCTACCATTGTTTCTTTGTGACCATTTTTAATGCTATTTGTTTTATAATGGCTAGTTCTTTCTGGTAATCAGAAGTGCTTAGGGAGATCCTTTTCAGTCCGTTTAACATGTATCCGATTGCTGGCTGTTTGTGATGGCGCGAATAGCTTGAGATTGCACTTAAGATAACATCACATTTTGGGGGGTTTTCTGTATATGTCAAACGTGTGTTTATTATTGTCATTATGGTGAAAGCAGTTGAGTGGAATCGTGAACAGTAGCTTATACAGAGGCAAGTGACAATAATGCTGATTCGTTGAATTTAACGTAGCTTATGACGAGACCAAGGGCAGTTACAAGTCTGAATCTCATGGAAACAACTTTGAGTGTACTAACATTCAAGAACTACTGCCAGAAGAAGCAAACACTAATACGCGAAATGAAAAGGAAGGCTTTGCCCATTCTAATAAGTTCCCTAGAAAAAAAAATACAGGTATGATCAAATACAGAGGTTAGTGCAGCTAGAAGAAAAAAAGTTGCCATTTTGGAAAAGAAGTAGGAGAAAACAGGAGCACAGTAATGACGAAGATTAAAAGTTTTTGAAAGCCTTCTCCGTCATATAAAACAAATTACCGGAGTAGATAACTTAACGTTCGGGAATGAAGTGCAGAATCTCGTTATGAGGTGTGCCTATCGTGTAGAGAAGCATGTACAGACTTCAACAGCAAGCAGTTCAACTGTACTTGATCGATACGTTCTCGTGAATATCCATCTTTGCCTCTCTTTGACCAAACTCGTTACATCTCACAGAGACGGAAAATTATAATAAATGGAATGACACTATCTACGCCTTTTGAAAAGTATTAGTTCTATGTGGCACAATTTGGTTTCTCTAGTAACTTAAGTGGGATGGAATTGAAATTTCTGATAGTAAAACATTTGTCTAGAACTGCCCTTGTTCTATCTACTGACTCCACAGTTCAAAAGAATTCAAACTGTTGGCACAATTTGTTCCCTTTCAAAATCTTTCGAATTTTTCACGAAAATATCTTCAGCTGATTCCCAAAGAGTACCTAGCTCTTGTTTGGCATATATCATAGTAATATCCAAGAAGTTATCATCAAAGTACATGAGAAAAACTTTCCGTAGTGTACCAAGTCTTATCCCGGGCATAGTTCCTTTTGGAGCTCTCCTTATGTTAGCAGCAGACCTGCGGCTTTGGTTTACGTAAGGCTCTGCCTTCCGTATCATACCTCACAGGGCCGCCATTTCTCTGTCAAGGTGATCAATTTGTGTCTCCAGCCTGGCTCGCCTTCTTGTTGCTTGAATATCCATAAAAATATGAAAACAAAACTGGAGGCTAGCACGCTAACCACTCATCTATGAGGCAGACATCCCAATATACTCAATAATACCTGCAAACAGTAGTAAATATCAATACTTACTCTGTTCATTTTTATCCGACTCGCTGCTGTCAATGTAAACCAAAAACTCTTCTTATTATAAACTGTAGCAATAATTGTTACCGAAAATGCCATGTATGTATTAAATAAAATACTCAGTACAGAGGAATTGTAGACCAAAAACTTCTTTGGGGTCAGTCACTGACACCCCTTTCGCCCCCCCCCCCCCCCCCATTACCCCAATTAGTGCGCAATTGTTAAGCTAGAGCACTGCAATAGGTGTTGCCTTATTGGTATCGATGATTCAGCACCGTCTGCTACGGCCTGGACTTGTGAAGCACGTCCTATTATGTTGGCTTCCTTATCTAGCACAAACGCCTCCTTCTGAAATGGGTCCGCGTACGATGTCTCTGGCGTGCTGAGTGACAAGAAGTAATGCTTTATGACAGTTCCACTTCTTCTTTCATACAGCGAAGGCTGCATACATTTGGACACTGCAGTTAAGTCTACAGAGTAACAGCCTACAGATGCGGTAGTAGAGCTCGAGTTTAGACTCGTCCTTCAGGACATCCACATGCAGCATGATAGTGAATGGCCACATTACACGAGGAATGTGAAAACCTTCTTTACAAGAGACTGGGATTCACAGCTTTCCTAACCTACGTATTCACCGAACATGTCACCGACTGAACAAGTTTCGATTGATCGTCAACATTTCTTTAAGGTCCTTTAGTTTTTTAAGCTCACATTAGAAACGCTAGGAGTATATCAAGAGCTTCTTTGATTTCGTGCCGTGACTGATATCTCTATGTCGTGATTTATCACCAAGTGGAAACTTCAAAATCATTGAACGTCTACAGCTCTGTAATCCGAATCGTTTATGTCTTGCCATATAACTGTCTGTGATTTAAGAAACATTTGAATCACAAGCATCATTGTCGATTTTGCTATTTTCACGTCAGTTAGTGTAGTTAGATAATCTAGTACCAATGTGTTTCATCATTTTTGATGCAAAATGGCAGAATGTATTGCAAAACAGCGAAATATCCCACGTAGAACAGCCGGCCGAAGTGGCCGTGCGGTTAAAGGCGCTGCAGTCTGGAACCGCAAGACCGCTACGGTCGCAGGTTCGAATCCTGCCTCGGGCATGGATGTTTGTGATGTCCGTAGGTTAGTTGGGTTTAACTAGTTCTAAGTTATAGGGGACTAATGACCTCAGCAGTTGAGTCCCATAGTGCTCAGAGCCATTTGAACCATTTTGAACCACGTAGAACAACCTGACCTGCCAAAAGACAAGAAAGATGTGTTATTCCACCTATAAGACCAGTTTTAACACTGGCTGACCAACAATGCTTTGCATTGTTAGGGCATCTTCGTTTGTCACGGTTGTTGGTCACAACGACGCCCTGATCTTGTCTGCAACAATTCTACTGCACTGTTGTTTATCATCTGAAAAAGATAAGAGAGTTTAAGGCACATACCGTGTCATTGTACTTTCGTCCCACTGGCAAATGAAATAGCATAGACAGTTGTTAATATTGCCACTGAGTAGCCTCCTTATGTATCATGCAGTTGCTTAAGAAAGCATACACTGAGGTGACAAAAGTCACGGGATAGTTCTTTATATCGTGTAGGGCCTCCTTTCCTCCTGCACAGTGCAGCATCTCGATGTGGCTTGGATTCAACAACTCGATGGAAGCCCATGCTGAAAGATTGAGCCATGCGGCCTCTATAGTTGTCCATAACTGTGAATGTGTTGCCGGTGCAGTGTTTTGTGCACGAACTGACCCCTCCATTTTGTCCTATAAATATTCCATGGGATTCACATCCAGTCGTCTAGGGTCCAACCGATATGGTCACGAACCCAGGAGAAGCGCTGCAGGCACACGCGTCGCTCGTCTGCTGCCATAAACCATTAACTCCAAATTTCGCCGCAGTGTCCTAACGCATACGTTCGCCGTACGTCCCACATTGATTTCTATGGTTACTTGACATAATGTTGCTTGTCTGTTAGCAGCGACAACTCTACGCAAAGCCGCTGCTCTCAGTCGTTAAGTAAAGACCGTGGGCTACTGCGTTGTCCGTGGTGAGAGGTAACACCTGAAATTTGTTATTCTCTACACATTATTGGCACTGTGAATCTCGTAATATTTAATTCCCTATTGACTTCTGAACTAGAATGTTCCATGCATCTAGCTCCAACTAACATTCCGCGTTCGAAGTCTGATAATTCCCGTTGTGCGGCCATAACCATATCGGACACTTTTCCATATGAATCACCTAAGTACAAATGACAGCGCCGTCAATTTACTGTCCTTTCATACCTTGTGTATGCGATACTACCGCCATCTGTATATTTGCATATCACTATGTCATGACTTTTGTCAGCTCCGTGTATATTCAAATGTATGTAGATATAGTTATGCGATGAGAATTATTATGTATACTGAAAAGCGATTTACCTGTGAAGAATATACTCCTCCTTGCATGGTCGAAACTCGATGTTACTAACTGCGCTATATGTTGGACCGTAACTGCATTTTAACTAGCGAAACCCAAGCTGCCGAACTTTTGCCATACATACCATCTTCTCGGAACCTCTGATGTCGAATTTGTCGGGAAACTGCAACTTCTGTCGTGCCTGTAAGCTCTGCATTACAATGTCTTTCGGACATCGCTTCATTCAGTCGTGCAGCTAGATTAAATATTAATCCCATTACCCCTATTCAAACTGTGCTTGCCACGACAAACGTTACCTGAGTCTCGGAAGTATGGCCACAACCTTGATGTAACAAAAAAAAAATGGTTCAAATGGCTCTGAGCACTATGGGACTTAACTTGTGAGGTCATTAGTCCCCTAGAACTTAGAACTACTTAAACCTAACTAACCTAAGGACATCACAAACATCCATGCCCGAGGCAGGATTCGAACCTGCGACCGTAGCGGTCTTGCGGTTCCAGACTGCAGCGCCTTTAACCGCACGGCCACTTCGGCCGGCCCTTGATGTAACATTTTATGATTCATTCAACACTTCTGGGACTGCTGTTTGTTATTTGTTTCAAGGTTTCCGAGAATTATACCCTGCTATAAGAGTGTCCAAATGGAGGCTTTCTGTCATTACCTTGTAGACGTCACCAAGACACTACGATATGCTGACAATGATCCTACAAACACAATTATGAGTTGAATGCACGGCTACTGTTTACTTTGGAACCATACGCCATCTTAAAAGCAGAAAGTACTCCTTTCTGATATGGATAAGACAACATTGTGGTTTGTGAGGAAATCTTGACGCTCATTCACTGTGGCTGCTCAGCTTTCTCCTTTACATTTTCCACTTTTGCACGTTACTCGTAACATTTGTACAGTTGTGTGGCTCTTATTGGTGGAGCCTTGGCTAAATACCAACCTGCATTTCTAACACTAATGATACTGATACTGTATTCACAGCGCTTGGAAACGCCCAAGAAAATTTGTCGGAAACTTGTGGAAGTATTGGTTGTGCTCTATCTCGCGCTATTTCATTTTTACCTGTAGTCATTAGCAAAGTATCTTATGTATTCATCCGTTATATCAGTATAAAGAAATGATGGTTATATAAATTTTTTCTTGGGATTCTACTCGTCAGTGAAAAATGTAAGATTTATGCCAAGGATATACAAAAAATTCTGTTTACTTTTTGAGCTGTTGTAGATTTATGTGCAAGTTGTACTGATACTAGTACTGTTTTATTTCCAAGCCTACTTCCACACAGAAAACAGAATACAAAAAATAATAAAAATCCTTCAAATTTCCCTTACCTTTTGTTCAGACTGCGTGCAGTGTATAATTTCGCACGATAAATAATGCCTAAAGCTCGCCACTAGTAAATTATATTATATAGCAAAGATTTTATTTTGAAATCATAAAAAATATGAAAGTACGTGAATGTCTTTGTCGCCTTTGTAAAACGAAACTAAGAATTATCCAGAAAAACTTCTATGATTTTGGTTCAATTTTAATATCTGTTGTGGTTTTCACGTTTCATAACAAATAATGGGCAAAGGTTTCATTAAAATTTTTATTTATGCAACTCGGATGTGCATAAACGTTACAGCTGTGAAAAACAAAGTGGTTATCCATAAACGGCGTTTTACATCATTTTTTATTTTAATTTTGCTTTTGTTTTCCTGCTTGAAGAATTTCCCGTTCGCTAAATAGCATTTTCGCGAAGACCGGGTGACAGTCACTACTGCTTGCCTTCTGGCGCTCTGACATTTGATGCTGCCCCGGCATTTACAACGATATCATTGCCAGAGTCGCAACAGCAGTCGCGGCGGAAGTTGGGACAGTGGGCCGTGGATCCTGTCTGACACAGCAGTGCGTCCACATTTGTCGCCTGTCCATTATCCCGCTCGTGCGAAATCACACGCCCGTGTCACTTGCGAATGTCTGTGTGCATGTTGTTCCGTGTTCCGTCAGTCGATAGGGCGTACAACAGAGTATTTTCGTTCAGGCTAGGCGTGGTAACGGAAGCAATCAGTCGTGGCCACCTTAGAGCGACTGTAAAAAGCAAGTCACAGAGCACAGGGAACTGAAAGCCTGTAGATGGGATATTGGTGTGAAATTAGTTACCTTACCACGGGTACAGTGACTCCAGAATGAAATAAAATATATTCGGACGGGTCGTAGATTAATTATACATCTGGAGCCGGAGTGCACTGCAAATTGCCCTTCTGGAAATATATGACAAACTTCGACGCCTACATACATGTATTCCAACTATCAGTTAACAACTCTATACAAAGAATCTACTAATTTACAAAAGCTGTAATACTGGTTAATTCTAGAGCAGACATTCAAGCTATCTCAATAAACTACTCTACAGATACAAGAATCATAACTGAAATGAGACACGCTTTGAAGTTTATGATGGACAGAAGTATAGAAACAGTATTTCAATGGATACCTTCACACGTAGGAATCGATGTAAATGAGGCTGCTGCCCTATTGGCTAAAAAGGAACACATATACAACCAACAACAAATCCATTCACATGACACACTTCAGAAACCTGTTCACAAGACAATTATTGAATTCCATGTAACAGACTTCACAAGTAAGTCAAAAAGGAAACACTAGAAAACATACAAGACTGTAGGCAGTTATTTGGAATAAACCGAGGAATGAAGCAGTGGTCAACTATCGGCTAAGAGTTTTGGATGCAGAAGTAGAAGGAAGCCAACATGTGCAAAGTATATGGGGATGCCAGGAATTATATTCTAAAGTATTTGCAACCTTCTCATCTTTATTACATTTACTTCCCTGAGTAATTATGTACATCTGCAAATTTTACATTGATGCCAGAACTTTACGTTATACCTTTTCTACAGCTTGTTTATTATTATTATTGTTGTTGTTGTTGTTGTTGTTGTTGTGCTGGCATAAGCTGGATCCAGCACACCACACGGCATAGAGGTTGCTCGAAGATCGACAGAGGCCAAAAACAGACTTGCAGGAAACGCACCGCCAACGCCCTCTCGGCTGCCAGTATTTAGATAGCCGCTGCAGACCGGAGGGCCACCCCCTCACCCCCTGGTTGCTCCTCTCCTCTCCCATCCCCGCCCCCTGCCCCGTCTTCATCGTTGTGTCCCCCCTACCCTCCATCTCTACACCCTCCATCTCCTTTCCCAAGGTGGCTTCCGTCAACTCCCCCTCCCGGATGATGCCCTCTCTCCCTCCATTTATCCTTCCTATCAACTCTGATCCTCACTCCCCCTCCTTTCCTCTGTCCTTTCCCTGGGCTCCCTCTTCCCCCTCCCCTTCCGTCCTGTTTTCTCCCCACTAAACCTCTCCCTACCTCCCTTCCCCCCCAGTCCTTTTGTATTCCCCTCCTCTGCCTACCCCACTCCCTGTCGCGTCTGCCCCCCACCCCTCTTATGGGTCCTCATCCTCCATCAGCTCCTTTCCCGGTTCCCCCCTTCTCTTTTACTCTCCTTTCCCCCCCTTTTTTTGTCCCATCTTCTGTCCAGTTTCCCCCCACCTGCTCTCGCCTGTGGTGTCACATTTGCCAACTTTTTATTGCAGTGTTCCAGTGATTATTCAGTGTTGTTTGTCTTTTTCGTGTTGCGCACAGAAACCGTGCTGTCGCTAGGTGTGCATTTTCTGTCTTTTGCGAACAGAATCCAGACTGTCGCCGTGTTTTTTTTAAATTGTCTACTGTTTTCCCTGTCTGCTTCGTATGTATTTTTATTGGCATCATCATCCCTCTGTTGTTGTTTTAAGTTCCACGATTTCTTTGCGCCTTGTTACTCTTTAAGTCTCCGATTTTATCGCCTGTTTTTTATTATTTGTTTCTCTTGATCTTTGTCACAAACTCTGTCGGCTGAAGAGCGGCATATTAAGCTGCTGCCAGCCCGCCCCCTTCGGGGGGAATTGAAATTCAATAAAGAAGAAAAAAAAAAAACCGGAGGGCCAGTTAGTCTGTCACACGGAGTGAGTTCCAGCGTTCCAGCGAGTTGGAGCCGCAGTCACGGCCGCTAACTCAGAGACAGGCAACACATAGCAACTATAATTGGGAACATAGCGGACATTTTACTTCACCAGTAGTGAGGCTAAAGTGGACTATACAGGAGAGCTTGTACCACAGCACATGGAAGCGTAAGTTAAGTAGCTGTTTGTTTATGAATAAAGAATACAGTTTATAACTGCGTGCAGTTTGTGTTATAGAAAGAGAATACTGGCAACCAAACAACATCCTGTCGTTGCTTCCCATGGTACAGCTCCACAGAGACAACGTGACAACATAAAGTTATTATTTTAAAATAATTATGAATGAAGTAACTCATACATCAATATACCAACAATGCCTTTCTGATGGTGCTGCTTCGACATAATTGTCAGTAGCATGATCGTGGAAGCTTGTTCATCTGTATGATCGCAAAATTATAAAATTACTGTTATGTAAAGCATTAAATTAGCTACACAGACCTGTTCACATAAAGTAACTCGTAGACAGCTCTCTGATGAAACAGGTAAGCGAACCAGATATGACCAAATCCACGTGTAGGATAAAACATCGTTAGTCTCGTACACTGGACAATCTGGATGAGATTTCCAACAGAAAACTACATGATGATTCCCCTCCCTCCATTCTAGAAACGCAGCTAGCAAACAGTTAAAACGTGAAAACACAGACAGCTTGAAGCACACGATTCCATTATAAATGATGGAAATGAAATTGCTCTCCTTACTGTAATGCTGGACGGAATTATTTCTCGATCATCAATGAGCAAAATATCTCATGATGAAGATTCATTAATGAGCGGAATATCGTTAATTATATGGTCCAGTCACATTGTGACCACCGCCTATGATCGACATCAAAGTGCAATCACCATTCACAGACGGCTGCTGGCAGCACTAGCAGCAGAGGGTATTGAAAGTGCGTCAGGGGTATCAATACGGATATCAGTGCAGTCGTTGCCATAATGCGGAAACGGAGCGAAACGGCAAGATCATTGGCTTTCAGGCCAAGGGTGGAGGCTAATTTTGTAAACCGCCCGTGTGCCACTGTGATTAAAGTATATCGTTATTGTGTACATAGTTCCGCGTAGTCAGCGCGTACACAACTTTCCCACTAGAGCGCGCCCCGCTAAGCACAACAGCGCAGGCGCAGCGCTCGTCCGTCTCCGCACTACAAGATGGCGCTGCCATAGAGACGGACCAAATTCTGCTTCCGCCGATCCGTGTATTAATATGTAATGCAGTCAATGAGATTGCTGCTAACGTAAAACCTTTTCTCCTCGCGGATCACACTCACGCAGTGAAACATGAACGCGCGAGGTATTATAACGAGTGTACAGACCTCCGATTAGTCAGTCTGCATTTGTCTGCATCAATCTGTACCAGTCTGCATTAGTCTGTACCAATCAGTACGAGTTCTACATTTTTCTGTACCAGTCTATAGTCAAGTTTTAGTCTGCGCCTAATATGATTATCATATTCCTGTACATAGCTATGAAGATAAATGTATAGACATTTTTGTCAAGTATCAGAGATATATGTGAGAATAAGATCAACGTGCCAGTACCAAAGGAACTTCAGCTTGTCAATTGTAAATAGCATCCAGAACCAAGTTAAGTAATTTTTATGCTTGTTATTATTTTAATAAATGTGTGCGAAAATTAATCAAGTTCTGTTTAAAATTGGTCACCGTCAATCTGCTACTCTAAGTGTGCAAGTGGCATTTCTATCGTTTGACATAACGGCAGAAGATAAACACGCCACGATAAGACCACGAGACCTATTGCTGACACTCGCCTACTTCGTTAGAGCGACAAGTCAAATAATCTGATGGTGTGTGTACCGAAGGTCTTACAGTACGCACACCACAATCGTACATGGAAAAATGACGCTATCCAAAACAGGTGCCGAGGCAACTGTGATGCACACGAGCCATAGATGACAAGGGTGCACGACGGTAGCGAAGATGTGCACGGGCGAAAAGGCGTGCAACTATTGAGCAACTGACCGCCCAGATGAACCAAGGGGCTATCAACAGTGTTTCCTCAACGACCGTTCAGCGAACGTTGCTCTAGTTCATGCACCTATGCTGACTGCTGTTCATTGGCGACGAAGGCTGAATTCTTCACGCCAGTACCGCAATCGGACATCGACTGATTTCCGACGGGTGACCCTTCCAGATGAATAACGTTTTATTCCCCATCTGACGGATGGCCGTTGACGTGTACGACCTGAAACGTCTGAAAGCAAGTACCCTGCAACAATCGTCAGAAGGATACAGGTCAGAGGAGGGAAAGTTACGGTCTGCGGAATGTTTTCGTGGCATTGCCTGTGTGATCTTGTCATTCTGGAAAGCACAGTGGATCAACACAAGTATGCCTCTATCCTTGGGGACCAAGTCCAACCTTACATACAGTTTCTTTCTCCTCGGCACGATGGAATCTACCAGCAGAACAATGCAACGAGCTACACAGCTCGCAGTGTATGTGCGTGGTTCCAAGAGCACCAGGACGAGTTTAACTACACTCCATTGACCACCAAACTCCGAGGATTTAAACCCAATCGCGAATCTGTGGCACCTCCTCGATTGGCCTTCACGCGGTGTGGACCCTCAACCGAGAAACCTAGCGCTGCTGGTCACGGCACTGGAGTCAGCATGGTCAGCACCCCTGTCAATACCTCACTGACTCTCGCCCTGCACGTCTCGTAGCGGTCCACGCTGCAACAGACGGCTTTTCAGGCTTTTAATAGATTGTCGCATTAATGTCACTGAACGGCGTAGAAAGGAAAAATTAAGTTCTGTAACTATGTGTCATCATCATCATCATCATCATCATCATTTAAGACTGATTATGCCTTTCAGCGTTCAGTCTGGAGCATAGTCCCCCTTATAAAATTCCTCCATGATCCCCCCCTATTCAGTGCTAACATTGATGCCTCTTCTGATGTTAAGCCTATCACCTCAAAATCATTCTTAACCGAATCCAGGTATCTTCTCCTTGGTCTACCCCGACTCCTCCTACCCTCTACTGCTGAACCCATGAGTCTCTTGGGTAACCTTGCTTCTCCCATGCGTGTAACATGATCCCACCATCTAAGCCTGTTCGCCTTGACTGCTACATCTATAGAGTTCATTCCCAGTTTTTCTTTGATTTCCTCATTGGGGACACCCTCCTGCCATTGTTCCCATCTACTAGTACCTGCAATCATCCTAGCTACTTTCATATCCGTAACCTCAACCTTATTGATAAGGTAACCTGAATCCACCCAGCTTTCGCTTCCATACAACAAAGTTGGTCGAAAGATTGAACGGTGCACTGATAACTTAGTCTTGGTACTGACTTCCTTCTTGCAGAAGAGAGTAGATCGTAGCTGAGCGCTCACTGCATTAGCTTTGCTACACGTCGCTTCCAGTTCTTTCACTATGTTGCCATCCTGTGAGAATATGCATCCTAAGTACTTGAAACCATCCACTTGTTCTAGCTTTGTTCCTCCTATTTGGCACTCAGTCCGTTTATATCTCTTTCCCACTGACATTACTTTCGTTTTGGAGATGCTAATCTTCATACCATAGTCCTTACATTTCTGATCTAGCTCTGAAATATTACTTTGCAAACTGTCAATCGAATATGCCATCACAACTAAGTCATCTGCATATGCGAGACTGCTTATTTTGTGTTCACATATCTTAGTCTCACCCAGCCAGTTTATTGTTTTCAACATATGATCCATAAATAATATGAACAACAGTGGAGACAGGTTGCAGCCTTGTCTTACCCCTGAAACTACTCTGAACCATGAACTCAATTTACCGTCAGCTCTATCTGCTGCCTGACTATCTATGTAAAGACCTTTAATTGCTTTCAAAAGTTTGCCTCCTATTCCATAATCTCGTAGAACAGACAATAACTTCCTTCTAGGAACCCGGTCATATGCCTTTTATAGATTTATAAAGCATAGATACAATTCCCTGTTCCACTCGTAACACTTCTCCATTATTTGCCGTAAGCTAAAGATCTGGTCCTGACAACCTCTAAGAGGCCAAACCCACACTGATTTTCATCCAGTTTGTCCTCAACTAATACTCGCACTTTCCTTCCAACAATACCTGAGAAGATTTTACCCACAACGCTGATTAAAGAGATACCTCTGTAGTTGTTACAATCTTTTCTGTTTCCATGTTTAAAGATTGGTGTGATTACTGCTTTCGTCCAGTCTGATGGAACCTGTCCCGACTCCCACGCCATTTCAATTATCCTGTGTATCCATTTAAGACCTGACATTCCACTGTATTTGATGAGTGCTTTATTGCACTGCAATATATTGACCATTTTCTCCACTTCCTCAAATGTGATCCTATTTCCATCATCAGTCCTATCCCATTGTACATCGAAATCTGAAACATTACTCATCGTATTTTCACCTACATAGAGCAACTCTTCAAAATATTCCCTCCATCTCCCCAAGGCATCAACAGGATTCGCCAGCAGTTTTCCTGACCTCCCCATAATACTTGTCATTTCCTTCTTACCTCCCTTTCGAAGACTGCTAATTACACTCCAGAATGGTTTTCCAGCAGCTTGACCCAAAGTCTCCAACCTGTTTCCAAAGTCTTCCCAAGATTTCTTCTTGGATGCTGCAATTATCTGTTTGGCTTTGTTTCTTTCTTCAACATACCTTTCTCTGTCTACATGAGTTCTAGTATGTAGCCATTTTTGATACGCCATCTTTTTCCTTTGGCCGGCCGCGGTGGTCTCGCGGTTCTAGGCGCGCAGTCCGGAACCGTGCGATTGCTACGGTCGCAGGTTCGAATCCTGCCTCGGGCATGGATGTGTGTGATGTCCTTAGGTTAGTTAGGTTTAAGTAGTTCTAAGTTCTAGGGGACTAATGACCACAGCAGTTGAGTCCCATAGTGCTCAGAGCCATTTGAACCAACCATTTTCTTTTTCCTTTTACAGGCTGCCTTGACTGTGTCATTCCACCAAGCTGTTTGCTTCATCCTACCTTTACACACTACTGTTCCAAGACATTCTTTAACCACTTCTAGTACTGTGTCCCTGTACCTTGTCCATTCCTTTTCCAATGAATGTAATTGCCTACGTTCAACTAACTGGTACCTTTCTGAGATCACTGTTATGTACTTGTGCCTGATTTCCTTATCCTGAAGTTTCTCCACTCTTATCCTTCTACATATGGACCTGACCTCCTGCACTTTCGGCCTCACAATACCAATTTCACTGCAGATTAAATAGTGATCAGTGTCATCGAAGAATCCCCTGAATACACGTGTGTCCCTCACAGCCTTCCTGAATTCCTGATCTGTTGTTATATAGTCAATGACAGATCTGGTTCCCCTGCCTTCCCAAGTATACCGGTGAATGTTCTTATGTTTAAAAAATGAGTTTGTGATTACTAAGCCCATACTGGCACAGAAATCCAAGAGTTGTTTCCCGTTCCTGTTGGCCTCCATATCCTCTCCAAATTTACCCATAACCTTTTCATACCCTTCTGTTCGATTTCCAATCCTGGCATTAAAATCACGCAGGAGCAGAACACTGTCCTTGTCCTTTACTCTAACAACTATGTCACTGAGTGCGTCATAAAAACTATCCATCTTATCTTGATCTGTCCCTTCAAAATGCGAATATACTGACACAATCCTAATTTTCTTGTTAGACACTGTCAAATCTATCCACATCAGTCGTTCGTTTACGTATCTTACTGCAACTACGCTGGATTCCATTTCCTTCCTGATGTAAAGCCCTACACCCCATTGTGCTATTCCTGCTTTGACTCCTGACAGGTAAACCTTGTATTCTCCCACTTACTCTTCTTTCTCACCCCTTACCCGAATGTCACTAACAGCTAAAACGTCCAACCCCATCTTACTTGCAGCCTCTGCCAATTCTACCTTCTTCCCAGAGTAGTCCCCATTGATATTAATAGCTCCCCATCTCGTTACCATTCGTTTGCCGAGTCGTATCTTAGGAGTCCCTGGTTTGTCAATTGGAGGTGGGGCTCCGTCACCTCCAAAGGTCCGAGGCATTTTGCTCTGATTGTTGCCAGCATCATATTTGTGTTCCTTAGAATATTTGCGCAATAGATATAATAATGTCTCGAGAATCTGTGGACGGCTATTTAATATAATTAAATTTATGTAATTCGAAAAGGACCAGCTACTTGAAATCTAGAAAGACTTTGAAAGAAGCAACACACGAAATTTTTACATGAAATTCAAAACAAAACTCACAGGATATGAGCCGCAAAATCTTAGCTTCAGGAATGGAAATGGACAATTTGCACTGAACAATCAAGAAAATTCCGAAGTACTTGCAAGATATTTTGAAAACCTGTTGAAAACCTGCTGAACTGCCCAGAACCAACACTAAGATTTCCGCCTCAGGAACCTGAAGCCACACACCCAGACTCATTATCACCGGATGTAGAGGAAATCACCAAACGGATCAAACGTCTTAAAAACAAAAAAAGCTGCAGGTAGAGATGAAATCTTAACGGAAAGCCTCCAATCAGCAGGCTCAAATAGTATAAAAGAAATCACCGAAATAATATAAGGCATTTGGCAAACAGAACGAATTCCGGCGACTGGAAAAAATGCATTAATCCATCCTCTACACAAGAAAGGAGATAGATCGGATGTAAACAACTATAGGGGAATCTCATTCATATCAGTAACTTACAAAATTCTATCCCAGTGCCTTCTCGATAGTGCACAACAACTAGAGCCAAAAATTGGAGGATATCAGGCAGGATTCGGACCAGGCCGTTCATGTCCAGAGCAAATTCTGAACTAAAAACTGATATTAAGACATCAGAGAATAAGTGGCAAAGACGTAGTTTGCACATTTGTTGACTTTAAAAAAGCTTACAATTCAGTTGATCGTCAATCATTATTCCAAATATTAAGAGAACAGGGTTTAGATCTGAAAACACTTGCAATCATGCAACAGTCATTGATAGACACAAAACCTAAAGTCAAATTTATGGTGAAGTCTCTCAACCTTTTCTGATCAAACAGGAGTAAGACAAGGAGATGGACTCTCTCCACTACTGTTCAACTGCGTCCTTAGAAAGGTGATACAAGAATGGCGCAAACTAAAATCAGTCTTCAAGAATGACTAACGAATTACTCTCGGCAGAGAAAAATTAACAGTAGATTGCTTAGCATTTGCAGACGATCTAGCCATCTTAACTCGCGATGTTTCAACAGCCAAAAAACAGATTGAACTCCTGAAAGAAACTGCGGAAAAAGTCGGGATGCAAGTATCTTCTGAAAAGACAGAATATATGACTTGCAACAAACAAGCACCAAAATTCATGGAAACAAAATATGGCAAAATTAAACGAGTCCCGCAATCTCGGTGAAACAATTCAGGAAAATGGAATAGAAACGAAAGCCAACGAAGTCAGATGCCAAAAGATGGACACTGCTTATCGACTCACTCAAAATATCTACAATAAAAAATGTCTCCAAGCATACAAAACTACGACATGACGATACCGTCATAAAACCAGAATGCCCATATGGATCAGAGACACTAATTTTAAACAGGAAAACAGACATAGAAAACATTCAGAAAAAGAAGCGGAATATCATAAGAAAAATGTTAGGCCCAAAACTTGTAGATGAACAGTATCGGCTCAGAGGCAAACATGAAATCAAACAATACTCTAATATTCACAGTGACATTAGAAAACGCAGATTAAGATTCTATGGACACATCAAAAGATTGAATCCGGCCAGACTTACAAAGTAAATAGTTGAATTCTATGAAAACAGGGGTAAATCTAAAACAGACCCAATGAAATGGACTGGCGGAATCAAAACAGATCTGAAACTAGCAGGAGTTACACCAGAATATATACAAAACAGGGAAATCTTCAGATATAATATTCACAGGCGGCAAGTTGATCAACAGGAGAAACCAAAGAAGAAGACTGGAATAACGTGGTCTCAATAAAGAAAAGAAGCCCACAGCAAAAGAATGAAAGAAGTATGGGCACAAAAAAGGCAAATGCACGCCACTAAGTACTTTGCGTAGTCCTAATGGGCTCATTCGCATATAAATTTATGTAATCCTATTTGGATAAATGCCCTCCTCCCTAGCTGAGCGGTCGGCGATTTTGACTACTGTTCGGTGGAGATGTGTTTGATTTCCGGTACAGGAAGGAATTTTCATTTGGTGAAAGGACTGGAACCGGGTGCACACAGCCTCGTGAGGTCAGTCGAGACGGTGCTTGACGAGAAGTGGCGACTCCGAGACTCAGAAAGCTGACGACGGCGGGGAGAGCGGTGTGCTCATTAAATAGTCCTCTATAACCCATACTATGACGCCATTAGCAGAGCGTGGCATGTAGTCTATAGCCATCGCTGGGTCTTCAGGCCCTAATCGCGGAGCTGCTTTTGTTACATTGCTAATCATTCAAACTGGAGGACAACATGCAGCAAGTCAAACTGCCATGAAGTGTACGAGGTGATGTATACGTAAATGGTTGGCACTGCATTGCAATCGCACAGGTTTCACATTCAGAAATCACATTTGAATATTGGTTGTTTGTGAGAAGACTGTTTATGCCTCGTGTAAGAAGAAATGTCTACCAACACTTGTCGGACGTGGACAGTGGCAAGGTAGAGGACTATCGAGGCCTTGGTTTATCATTCCCGGAATTGCTGCTCGTTATGTGAATATCGAATAAATGGGATCAGGAGAACCATACTCAAGGCCATGCAAGATCTCATGATCCCATGCCACTAGCGCCCGAGACGATAGATATATTGACCACTCAGTGGTGAAAGATCTTTAGCCACGTCACGTACATTGAGTCAGAAAACGAGTTTTCTTGCAACAAGACAAGTACCCACATAGACAGTGCGACTGTCAGCACGACGACCATAGTCGCGGCTTCCACTGACGCGGTGGCAGAGAGGATCGCGCCGACAGGGGCGCGCCCAACAACAATGGAGACAGTTATCAGACGAGTGCTAGTTCTGCGTACAACAATGTGATGGAAGAATCCGTTTTTGGAGACTTCGAAAAGTGCGATCGTTGCCAGAACAGCATCTCTTACATTTCTGACGTACTGAGGCCAGTTAAGTAATATCTTGTGTCCCCCTAGGAACTCTTATAGGCCCTCTGCTGTACATGACTGAAACTATGGGCAGCGCTCTTAGATTGCTTGGAGATGATGCAGTCGCTTACCGTCTTGTAAAGTCATCAGATGATCAAAACCAATTTACAAAATGATTTAGGCAACATATTTGTACGGTGAAAAAAATGCCAATTGATTCTAAATAATCAAGTGTTATGTCATCCACATCATTTCTATTAGAAATCCGCTAAATTTCGGTTACACGATAAATCACACAAATCGAAAGGCTGTAAATTCTGCTAAATACTTAGGGATCACAATTGCGAATAATTTAAATTGGAATGATTACATAAATAATGTTGTGGGTAAAAACCAAAGACGGCGATTTATTGGCAGAACACTTAAAAGTGCAACAGGTCTACTAAAGAGACTGCTTACACAACGCTTGTCCGCCCTCTTCTGGAGTAATGCTGTGCGGTGTGGGATCAACATCAGATGGGACAGATGGAGAACGTCGAAAAAGTTCAGAGAAGTGCAGCTCGTTTTTTACCACTGCGAAATAGGGGAAAGAGTGCCACAGACATGATACGTGAATAGGTGTGACAATCATTAAAACAAAGTCGTTTTTCGCTGTGGCAGGATCTTTTCGTGAAATTTCAGTCGCCAACTTTCTCCTCCGATTGCGAAAATATTCTTTTGACGCCCAATGACATAGGAAGAAGTAATCATCACGACAAAACAAGAGAAATCAGAGCTTCCACAGAAAGATTTAAGCGCTCGTTTTTCCCCCGCGTCGTTCGAGAGTGGAACGGTAAAGAAATACACTCCTGGAAATTGAAATAAGAACACCGTGAATTCATTGTCCCAGGAAGGGGAAACTTTATTGACACATTCCTGGGGTCAGATACATCACATGATCACACTGACAGAACCACAGGCACATAGACACAGGCAACAGAGCATGCACAATGTTGGCACTAGTACAGTGTATATCCACCTTTCGCAGCAATGCAGGCTGCTATTCTCCCATGGAGACGATCGTAGAGATGCTGGATGTAGTCCTGTGGAACGGCTTGCCATGCCATTTCCACCTGGCGCCTCAGTTGGACCAGCGTTCGTGCTGGACGTGCAGACCGCGTGAGACGACGCTTCATCCAGTCCCAAACATGCTCAATGGGGGACAGATCCGGAGATCTTGCTGGCCAGGGTAGTTGACTTACACCTTCTAGAGCACGTTGGGTGGCACGGGATACATGCGGACGTGCATTGTCCTGTTGGAACAGCAAGTTCCCTTGCCGGTCTAGGAATGGTAGAACGATGGGTTCGATACCGGTTTGGATGTACCGTGCACTATTCAGTGTCCCCTCGACGATCACCAGTGGTGTACGGCCAGTGTAGGAGATCGCTCCCCACACCATGATGCCGGGTGTTGGCCCTGTGTGCCTCGGTCGTATGCAGTCCTGATTGTGGCGCTCACCTGCACGGCGCCAAACACGCATACGACCATCATTGGCACCAAGGCAGAAGCGACTCTCATCGCTGAAGACGACACGTCTCCATTCGTCCCTCCATTCACGCCTGTCGCGACACCACTGGAGGCGGGCTGCACGATGTTGGGGCGTGAGCGGAAGACGGCCTAACGGTGTGCGGGACCGTAGCCCAGCTTCATGGAGACGGTTGCGAATGGTCCTCGCCGATACCCCAGGAGCAACAGTGTCCCTAATTTGCTGGGAAGTGGCGGTGCGGTCCCCTACGGCACTGCGTTGGATCCTACGGTCCTGGCGTGCATCCGTGCGTCGCTGCGGTCCGGTCCCAGGTCGACGGGCACGTGCACCTTCCGCCGACCACTGGCGACAACATCGATGTACTGTGGAGACCTCACGCCCCACGTGTTGAGCAATTCGGCGGTACGTCCACCCGGCCTCCCGCATGCCCACTATACGCCCTCGCTCAAAGTCCGTCAACTGCACATACGGTTCACGTCCACGCTGTCGCGGCATGCTACTCGTGTTAAAGACTGCGATGGAGCTCCGTATGCCACGGCAAACTGGCTGACACTGACGGCGGCGGTGCACAAATGCTGCGCAGCTAGCGCCATTCGACGGCCAACACCGCGGTTCCTGGTGTGTCCGCTGTGCCGTGCGTGTGATCATTGCTTGTACAGCCCTCTCGCAGTGTCCTGAGCAAGTATGGTGGGTCTAACACACCGGTGTCAATGTGTTCTTTTTTCCATTTCCAGGAGTGTAGTTTGAAGCTGATTTGATGAACCGTCTACCAGCACTTAATTGTGAAATGCAGAATAATCATGTAGATGTAGATGTGGGTGTGCCCTGTCTTAGAGGTTCTCATGATGTCATCTTTCAACAAGATAACCCAAGACCACATCATATCCATGCTGCCCGAGCCTATCTCGATAGATCCGTTGTTTGACTGTTGCCCTGCCCTGCACCTTGTCCACATCTCTGACTCACTGAAAACATTTTGTCACGGGTTGCCGAGAGATTGGCCATAACCCGCCAGCCAATATAATTAATCAGCTCTGGCACAGAGTTGAAATAACAAGGAACAACATACTCGTATCTGTCATCTACGCTGAGTTTGCACCCTCTATACTCTCTAACAAGGTCCGAATTTAACGAAGTACTGTTCCTACTATACTGTATACGCACGATAAGTAAAATTTCATTATTTTCTGTTCTGTTGCAATTTAAATGTTCAGCAGTCTACAGTTAAGCACAAACAACAGTAAAAGAGAAGCTAGGTAACAGATGTGATGTTTGTTCTTTAGTTCTTGTATACAGGGGGAAGAAAAGTTCTCGACGTCGATGCGAGTCTTTGCAAGTCACCATTGTAAAAATATATGTAATAAACTCGCCTTCAGTAGCAAGCAGACATCAAAGAGATGCGCCTTGACAATACTACAGTGGTAAGTACAGGATGTTTCAAAAATGACCTGTATATTTGAAACGGCAATAAAAACTAAACGAGCAGCGATAGAAATACACCGTTTGTTGCAATATGCTTGGGAGAACAGTACATTTTCAGGCGGACAAACTTTCGAAATTACAGTAGTTACAATTTTCAACAACAGATGGCGCTGCGGTCTGGGAAACTCTATAGTACGATATTTTCCACATATCCACCATGCGTAGCAATAATATGGCGTAGTCTCTGAATGAAATTACCCGAAACCTTTGACAACGTGTCTGGCGGAATGGCTTCACATGCAGATGAGATGTACTGCTTCAGCTGTTCAATTGTTTCTGGATTCTGGCGGTACACCTGGTCTTTCAAGTGTCCTCACAGAAAGAAGTCACAGGGGTTCATGTCTGGCGAATAGGGAGGCCAATCCACGCCGCCTCCTGTATGTTTCGGATAGCCCAAAACAATCACACGATCATCGAAATATTCATTCAGGAAATTAAAGACGTCGGCCGTGCGATGTGGCCGGGCACCATCTTGCATAAACCACGAGGTGTTCGCAGTGTCGTCTAAGGCAGTTTGTACCACCACAAATTCACGAAGAATGTCCAGATAGCGTGATGCAGTAATCGTTTCGAATCTGAAAAATGGGCCAATGATTCCTTTGGAAGAAATGGCGGCCCAGACCAGTACTTTTTGAGGATGCAGGGACGATGGGACTGCAACATGGGGCTTTTCGGTTCCCCATATGCGCCAGTTCTGTTTATTGACGAAGCCGTCCAGGTAAAAATAAGCTTCGTCAGTAAACCAAATGCTGCCCACATGCATATCGCCGTCATCAATCCTGTGCACTATATCGTTAGCGAATGTCTCTCGTGCAGCAATGGTAGCGGCGCTGAGGGGTTGCCGCGTTAGAATTTTGTATGGATAGAGGTGTAAACTCTGGCGCATGAGACGATACGTGGACGTTGGCGTCATTTGGACCGCAGCTGCAACACGGCGAACGGAAACCCGAGGCCGCTGTTGGATCACCTGCTGCACTAGCTGCGCGTTGCCCTCTGTGGTTGCCGTACGCGGTCGCCCTACCTTTCCAGCACGTTCATCCGTCACGTTCCCAGTCCGTTGAAATTTTTCAAACAGATCCTTTATTGTATCGCTTTTCGGTCCTTTGGTTACATTAAACCTCCGTTGAAAACTTCGTCTTGTTGCAACAACACTGTGTTCTAGGCGGTGGAATTCCAACACCAGAAAAATCCTCTGTTCTAAGGAATAAACCATGTTGTCTACAGCACACTTGCACGTTATGAACAGCACACGCTTACAGCAGAAAGACGACGTACAGAATGGCGCACCCACAGACTGCGTTGTCTTCTATATCTTTCACATCACTTGCAGCGCCATCTGTTGTTGAAAATTGTAACTACTGTAATTTCGAAAGTTTGTCTGCCTGAAAATGTACTGTTGTCCCAAGCATATTGCAACAAACGGTGTATTTCTATCGCTGCTCGTTTAGTTTTTATTGCCGTTTCAAATATACCGGTCATTTTTGAAACACCCTGTACCTACAACCAGAGCGCGAGAGAAGCTAATTCAGTACGATTACCCAGATGTAAAACATCAGGAACCAGCAGCAGTATAATAAATCCCTTACCAGTGACAGAATGTCTTTCTCAAAACACAGACTGCCTGAGCGAATGCCCAAAAGCGACCTCCTTGAGACTCCAAACATTTAGTGGCCCGCTGGACTCTGCTTCCGTGAACTCATCGCAACATAGCGGAATCCACTTTGCAGAATCAGGATGGACCAACGCAATGAGTTGTGCCACATTCATAGGCGGAGCAGAATAATTAAGTTCCTTTATTCAACCCCACGGTAACAAAGATACGGGATTCACGTCACGTGAACGTGATGACCATAGAACCATGCATCAAGGATAGAGTTACTTTTCGTAGAAGGATCTGCTTAAATGTAATCACACATGCCTCACAAGGTATGTTTGTGTACCGTTGTGTTGGAAACATGACGCTCTCCGGAAACGAGGAATATATTCCTACATTTTCCACAACTTAAGTGGCCACAACATTCAGGTAATATCAGAAGCTTGAGAAATATAGAGCTGTGCTATGAGTGGGTCAGTGTATTGCCTGTGATCAGTGAACGATGCATCAAGTTTTCAAATAAAATTTTCAAAAAAAATATTTCGCCGCAGTTGTTAGACTGTGGTAGCTTCAGACATCTCTTCAAATGCGGGTTGAGTTCATCAGTTACGAAAATATGTATTTTTCTCTGGCTGCACATAATGTTGCACAAAGTGGTATTTTCCAATACAGATACCTGGTTTTAAAGGGAAAACTCTCCAAAACAACCATACCTGATATCACTTCGTTTTCTAGTTATCTTACAAGCGATGCTACAAGAAGTGTGGAATGTGAGCACATGTAATGAGTGTGGTGGGGAAGTAGCTAATACCCAAAAGGTTTTGTATGGGCGTAGACGTACTCCTTCGTGGGAGTGAGTTTGAACCGCTCTAAAATTTCTGCCAAGCAAAGTACAATCTGGACCCATTCAAACATAACACTGCACCTGGGAAAGCAGTACATGCAGTACTCGCATTTCTAATTGGAACATTCGACCAATATCGCCATAACCTCATACTATATCAACGTCAGCAGTGAACGATGGAGTAATACGGTCGAGCCATGGACAAGAAGCACTCCGTCATCAGGCCACAAGTGGCCCATCGGGACCATCCGACCGCCGTGTCAACCTCAGATGAGGATGCGGATAGGACGGGCGTGTGGTTCACACACCGCTCCCCCCCCAGTCGTTATGATGGTTTTCTTTGACCGGAGCCGCTACTATTCGATCGAGTAGCTCCTCAATTGGCAACAGTGCATGGCGACCCAGATGGTCACCCATCCAAGTGTCTGCCATGCCCGACAGCGCTTAACTTCGGTGATCTGACGGGAACCGGTGTATCCACAGCGGCAAGGCCGTTGCCCCATAGACAAGAGGTAGATCCCATATCTACATGTACATCTATAACCCACAAACAACCTTACAGTGTGTGACGGAGGGCACTGTCATTTCAGCCTTGCCCTGTTCCTTCTGTGAATGGTGCGTGGGAATATCGACTGTCAGAAAGCTTACGTATCACCTCTAATTTTCTTGTCGCTGTCTTTTCTTGAAACATACGTGCGAGGAAGTAACATCCGACCGACTCTTCTTGGAACGTACGCTCTCGAAATTTCAGCAATAATCCTCTCAGCGATGCACACCGTATGGAATGAAGCTTAGCCCGGCACCCTCTTTTCCTACAAATAGGAGCCATTCCTCTTTTGGTCGCTCCAAACGATTATTCCTAAATGTTTTACGATTGTTACTGAATTGTAGCCAATACCGCAGCCGAACGGTAATAGACCTCTTTACATATTTATGCGCAGTGTATTACGTTTATTTACATTCTGGTTCAACTGTCAGTCCCTACACCAGTCATCGACCCTTCCTACGTTTAAATAGTCTTCAGACGTTGTAACCATCCTGTAGACAGCGGCATCACTTGCGAACAGCCTCATGGGACATCTGAATGTCGCTGAGTTACAAGAAACATCCTTTACTTATTTTAAAGGAACTTCCACTATTTATGAACGTTGTACACTGCATGCATTTCACTTATATTGGGACTCAATATAGTAGTGTATGTATGCTGTTTACAGAAGTACACGTGAGTAAAATAGCCTACAAGAATGTGGATCTTAATCTGCGTGTCTGCCTCTGTGCGTCAATAAAAAAAATTAGACATGTTAGAGTAAGATGATACGCCATTCTAGACATAATGCATGATGAATTGTTAATGTCCCCACCCCGTAGTCTTTATTTTGAATCACATCCTTACAATACGTTTTCGTATCTGAAAATCATGTCTTATATCTTTACCTCCGATGAACGATGACTCACAGATGACAGAGACTGTGGACATAGTAGGTTTTGCGGATCCGCTAGAATCAGCGATAACTACGCCACGTGACCGACAGCCATACAAGTTGGCTGCCTGGCGAACTATACAGATGACGATATAAACGGTTGCTAAGCAAGTAGAAATCAGTACATGTTGGGCATACGCCTAAAGCAGATCATCACCAGCTACGCTAGACTACCGTCTTCCAAATGCCGCTACCGCTGTACTCTTGATTACGAAATCGCACCGTTCCAATGGACTCTGCCGAATTCGTCGTCTCACCTACAGTACTCTCACGGGATTTGACTCTCACAGCAGTACTCGACTACACTCCGAAAATTTACTTCGGTTGACTAGCCTACCATAGCCTAGGTCATACAGAATACTAACTAAAGTTGCTCAGGTTATTATCAGCTGTCACTGACTGTATCGTATAATCGACACGGAATTTCTTGACTGTCATGTGTCAGCTCCTTCTACTTCGTTTATTTTCTAACGTATTAACGTTTGATGTAACTGTAAAAGTGAAATTATAGCACCATATGGTCTCGAGGCACCATATTTTTGAATAACTACTAAGCATTTAAGCATGATTGATATATATCGTGAATGTGGTAGCAAGGGAGGGAAAGCAGTACTGAATACACCAAAGACGGGGCAACCATCCCTGTTCAAATATTAAAGAAGACATTTACGTGAGCGTTACAGGTCAATTTTTCCCAAACCTGCTCTATAATGTAATTAATAACCCACTATTGAAATTAGACTACTAAATTACAAATGATGCATGAAAGTATGCATGAAACTGAAACAAATAGCAGAGAGGGAACACTTTGCCTTAATTTGCACTTCCAGCAGGCATCGCTTTCGCTCATGGTCGTTGCGGCTGGTCCCGGCTGAGGTTCGAGTCCTCCCTCGGGCATGTGTGTGTGTGGTTGTCCTTAGGATAATTTAGGTTAAGTAGTGTGTAAGCTTAGGGACTGATGACCTTAGCAGTTAAGTCCCATAATATTTCACACACATTTTAATATCATGGTCGTTTTGAGACGCTGTCTCACAGCCAGTCACAGATGCTGGCACCAAACTTGTGCCTTTCAGCGACCAATGCACCCGTTTTCTGTATTTGAGTTTTTGAACATGGTAAGTATGTGCAATACTTCCACGTGACATGAGAAGGCGGATGCGAAGTCAACTGTTTCGAGCTAGAGTTTTACTTTTCTGAATTAATGCATGCACTCAGCTAGCTGAACTCAACATGCACTTAGACAAGGAAACTGGCGTTCAGTGTTCTTTTTTGGGTCTTTCCTTTAATCTGGTAGCTAATTCAGCAATCATTGGCAGTTTATGTGGACATCGCTAATTCTACGTCATTATTATCATTCCATTTTCAGTTCCGTCCCCTTGAGCTAAGATATTATCATGTATGTTTAATAATCTATTTCAACCACTGTGTACTTAAGAATTGCTTGTGTGGTCTGATAAATTTCCAGAGACAGGTCTACGTGTTTTAGTAATAAACAGGATTTCCTTGTGTTCTTTTCCTTCATTTCATAGACAGATGAAATCGTACTCATTATGTCTCTGTGAGTTAAGACACCCATATTTTGTGTATGTCTGGGGCATCCCTATTTAAATTCAGATGTCTCACGTAAACATTAGTTGCGCAACTTTTGCTTAATTATTCGTATGTTCTCATGAGGCGCTATCTGCTCAACCTCAAGGTCAATGGGTTCAGATCTTAATAGCTTTACATAGGTAGATTCAAATCTCAACCGTAGTCTCACTCGGATTTCTTTTGAATTCGTTTTGGCGTAACCAGAAATATTCAACTTCACAATGTGGCGATAGTAGAAAAGGATCTCTTGGCTCAGATGAGTTCCTAGTAGAATCACTGTGAGATTAAAAATAGTAAAAGGACCTTGCGATTTATACGTCCTATATCTAACGCCAGTTTGTATTCTGCACAGCCGCGATATATCACTTCCTCTTCACTATCGTTGTCAAATGTGATGTAAATGAAGATTCTACGTAAATAAAAGACTCTTGTCACTCTAACAGGAACACATCTGCTTGTTCTAGATAGATCTGTCCGTCTGGAATCGTAACTACGTTTTCATATACACTCCGTCACAATAATTTAATTACTGTAAAGGTATAAACAAGATAATGACCCACGTATTATATAGAAATAATAAGGTAGCCAGTAATCGCATTTTAATTGTTCAATAAAAAAGTCTTTACAATAACAAAATTTTGAGCATCTGTGGAGCATGCTAAATCCTGGCACTCTTGTTGCATTTTTCATACACTTCTGGAAATGCATCTTTGCAATTTAATTGATCGCGGACTTTCCAGTAGAGTGTGTGATCAAACATGACTTCAAACTCCTTCTTCGTCATGTAACTGTCTGCGTACAGCATCTGATACCTGCAACAAAGACAGTTTCGAATTGAGCTTTATTAATTCCTGTTGAGTATGCGCTTACACACACACACACACACACACACACACACACACACACACACACACACACAAACACAGAGAGAGAGAGAGAGAGAGAGAGAGAGAGAGAGAGCACGAGAGTAGACAAACTTATAAATAACCTATTTCCAAGACAAAGAAACATAACTTTCGATCCTTACACAATAGTCGCTAATAATAATGTAGTAGATGTCTACGAATTAAATGATTGCCTGATTCCCGAAACACTCATCTCAGTATAGAGCAGATTGCTCGCAAGTATTTTCACAGCCGGTTATCACACGTACTCAAATGATGCTTTTGTTCGTTGATAGGCAAAAGCTGGCAAGGCTGTCGTACGTCATTAACTGAATGGCGCCTTACTAATATTTGTATGTAACTGCTTGACTAGGGAGATGCACTGTTTACCCCTAAATCAGCTGCAGAATATGTGTGCATATTACACATTTATGAATAGCAGCACATGACATTTGAAAATTATGGGCTTGAAAGTAGACATTGTGTCCGAAATCAGCTTATTGTGTAAGGCAGGTAGACTACTGTGTAATTAGTACAA